>NC_057799.1:402329219-402549948 GCF_018294505.1 Triticum aestivum
GGGTAGGCGCGCCCCCTGCCTCGTGCTCTCCTCGTTGATTTCTATACGTAGACTCCAAGTCCTCTGGATCACGTTTGTTCCGAAAATCACATTCCCGAAGGTTTCATTCCGTTTGGACTCCGTTTGATATTCTTTTTCTGCAAAACACTGAAATAGGCAAAAAACAACGATTTGGGCTGGGCCTCCGATTAATAGGTTAGTCCCAAAAATAATATAAAGTGTATAATAAAGCCCATTAAACATCCAAAACAGAATATAATATAGCATGGAACAATAAAAAATTATAGATACGTTGGTGTCGGGTGGTAGGTGCGACATATGCCAACGGGTGGCTTATCATTGTGGGAGCCAGTAAGACGTCACCGGTGCCTGGAAACAGGATGAGGCGAAGACATGCTCGCCGGCGAATCTTACCCAGGTTCGGGGCTCTCCGTGGAGATAACAACCCTAGTCCTGCTCTGCGGGGTCTCCGCATGATCACTAGATCAGAATGAGTAGCTACAAGTGCTCCTTGAGCTGTCGGGTTCAAGGGAGAAGAAGAGCAAGTCTAGCTCTCGCTTCCCTCTCTATATGGTGTGTGTGTAACTCTAAGAAGCCAACCCTTTGCATGGGTGCCCCGGGGGGTTTATATAGGCCAACCCCCCGGGGGTACAATTGTAATCCGGCTGGGCGCGGGTCCCAGTCGTCAGTGTTATGCTCGCCGGCTTCTCCGCCGGCCATTGGGGCCCGCCGACTGGTGGGTCCCGCCGGCTGCCGGCCTCTTGGTCGACAGGCCGGCCCCACCGCCTGGGGGTCTTGTCGGCGGCTGTTTACTGTAGCCTCGCCCCTGATGACGAGGGCTTTGTCGAGGTAAGCGTGGCTATAGTGTACCGCCTCGAGGGCTCTCACTGTAGCCTTACCTCGTCTTGTCTCCTTAATGCGGCACATGTTTCGAGGGAGGGGGGTAGCCGGCTTCTGGGGGCCGGCTACGCCCCTGGCCGTCTAGGGGAGGCCGGGCCGCCTTCGTGCCTCTCTCTGGCTAAAGGGGCCCGCCGCCCGCGGGCCATACTGGCGTCTGTCGTGGATGACGTTGAGGCCAGCATGGCTACAGTGCCGAGCCGGACGGGAGATGGCCGACCAGTACGGCGTCCTGCGGCCATGCCTGCCTCGGGATTCGGGGGTAGTGGGCCACACTGTAGCCACACCCCGTCTTGTCACCGTTATGTGGGCGTAGTTTTGGTGGGTGCGGTCTTGGCCGGCTTCTTGGAATCGGCGCTCTTCATGGCCGGCGCTCGGGAGTCGGCGTTCTCCATGGCCGGCTTCCTGGAGTCGGCGTTCTACAGGGCCGGCTCTTGGAGTCGGCCATCTCGTAGTTATCTTGGGGGAGGTTTCTGAGACTGGGTCGCCTTCTGAGAGTCGGCTCTTGGGGTAGCCGGCCGGGGGAAGGCGGCCCTATGCTTTGAATGCTTGAAGGATCAAATGGCCTGATAATTTTTGAAGAGCCAGGGGTAGTCGGTTAGGCTACCCGTGGCCATTTACTCCGACAGTAGTCCCTGAAGCTGGTTGAGCTTCGAGGTTGGGTGGGAGTCGAGAAGCTCAGACAGCTTCCTATCTTGACGAGCCGGCAGCTGGGAGCCGGCTTCGGTTGGGTGCACCGTCTCGGCGAAATTTTTTGGAGTCGGAGGGAGGGAGCCTGCCAGCGCGCGCACGGGGCCGCGGGGCGGCCACTTGCCGCCTGCGAACCACGTGGCATCCCTTGGCTAAAAAGCCTGCCAGCCCACGCGCGCGACGGGACGTCGCCGCAGGTCGGGGCCCCGCCACGCCTACGCCCGGGCCCAGGCGCGGATTCTCTGCGGTCCAAAGCCGCCCACACGTCTTCCTGCGGCGGTTTTGGCACGCCTTTAGGGCGTAATAATCGCGAGGCGTGGGGGGAGTGGGTGTAGTTAATCCCACGTCTCACCCCACGCCCTGCCTTCTCGGCTTCACCGTGCGAAGCTATAAGTAGGGGGAGGGGGGAGTGCGGCAGGCGCTCGCACGCCCCTCCCCTCTCCGCCATCTTCTTCCTCCTGCTCTTTCTTGCGACAGCGCCTCGCCGCCGCACCGCTCTACCACTCGATTCTCCGCCGCCGCGCTCATTCTCGCCAGCCCTACGCCACGATGCAGTACCGCGGGGATTGGGACGGCTCCAACGTCCATGAGGATCACGTCGAATTCCTCCGCAAGACGCGGCGGCTGCCCGGTGCGGACAAGGTGGAGGTCCGTCTTGCGCCGGCGAAGGAGATTACGCCGGAGCCGGAGGAAGGCGAGCGGGTAGTCTTCCGCTCGCATTTCTTGCGCGGCATCGGCTTGCCCGCGAGCACCTTCTTCCGCACCTTTCTCGAGTTCTACCAACTCCAGCCGCACCACCTCACCCCGAACACAGTGGTGCTGCTGTCCGCCTTCGTCACCTTGTGCGAAGGCTACCTCGGCGTCCTCCCCACCCTCGAGCTCTGGGGGGAGTTCTTCCAGTCCAAGCTGGGCATGCGCATGCAGGGCGTGCCGGCTCAGAGTGGCGCCTTCGTCGCGATGCGGAGGGTGTCTGCCGACAACCCCTTCCCCGTCATCACGCTGATCCAGTCGATGAAGCTATGGCAGAAGTCATACTTCTACGTGAAGAACATCGCCCCGCAGGGCGACTACATCAATCTGCCGGCTTATATAGCCGGCCCACCGGCAGGCAGGCGGCCCCAATGGTCCTATCGGGCCGTGACGCATACGCCGGCTGGAACCACAGCTGTCGCCCGACTGCGGGTGATGATCCAGTCGGAGGGCTTGTCGGGGCCCGACCTGCTGGCCGCCTTCGTCATGCGCCGAGTGCTCCCGCTCCAGAGCCGCCCTCATCTGATCTGTCAGATGAGCGGCCAGCTCGATCCGAGTCGGATGTGCACCAAAGACATGCCGCACGACGAGGTGGCCCATATGGTGAACTACCTTGCGAACTGCAAGCTCTCCGTAGAGTGGCAGTTCGGCAAGGAGCCATATTGCCGAGCTCACCCGCCGCCCTCGGTATGTTCTCCTTTTCTCTTTCACTTCTCTCAGTTTTGTCGCCGAGTTCCTTTTGGCCGACTCTGACTAGTCGGCTTGTCTCGACAGAGCCCTCTTCTTCGGTCTGCAGGCGGGTCGGACGCGGAGCGCCGATTCGTCCCCGACCGGACGGAGCACGATCTGGAGGACCCCGACTTGGGGGCTGCCGCTATGGACGACAACACCGAGGCGGGCGGTGGCCAAGCCGGCGGCGAGGCAGGCGGCTCCGGGCTTGGAGTCAGCTTCGACGACTGGCCGGACGATGACGAGGCTGAAGTCGTCCCATGCCGCCAGCCGGCGCCTGGCTACGGCGCGGGTTCCTCCACCGTGCCGCCTGCTCGGGGCGGCGGGCAAAAGCGTTGTGCCGCGCCGGGCTTGTTCGGCAGTCGGCCGAAGAAGTCCAGAGGCGGGGCAGCGGCGACCAGGCGGGAAGAGGCGGCCGCGAAGGCGGCCCGCTTCCGCAAGGCGGTGAAGCAGCCGCAGACGGTGTCGGCGTAAGTATATACTCCTTCGTGTATTCTTTTTTCTTATTTCTGGTAGCTCCTGAGTCCTTGTCTTTTCTCCAAAAAACCAGGGCTCCATTGTCGCTCGAGCGGGCTGCTGCCGCCTCCGTCGTTGGGTCGCCGGGAGGATCTGGGAGCACCACTCGCCGCGCGGACCCCCATGCCGATCTTCAGGCAGCGACGGAGCGGAACGCGCGGGAGGTGCGGGAGGAGCGGGAGGAGCGGGAGGCGGAGGCATTGAGGGCGGCCGCCGCCAAGGCGGCGCAGGAGGAGGAGGCGGCGAAGGCGCGCACCGACGCCGCAGCCAAGGCCCAAGCGGAGGCTACGGCTGCGGTGATGGTGGAGGGGGCCTTGCTGGTCACCCCACTGCGCGTCGCGGCGCCTGGGGCCCCGGAGCCCCCGCCAGAAGAAGCCGGCGGTGACCAGCCGGGGCTGGAGAGGGAAGACGACATCGTCATCCTGGAGAGGGTGGCGGCACCGGCCCCGCCGACTGGGGCGGCTCAAGGCGGCCGGCCTGATCTGCCGCCTGCGCAATCAGCCGGGGGCGAGCCGGCCGCGAGGACTGATCTGTCGGTCCGGACGTCGTCGCGCCAGCGGACGGGGAAGGCCGCATCAGAGCCGCAGAAGGCTGCATCGGAGCCGCAGCCGGCCGCGGGCTCCAGCTCGTCGGCCCAGGATATGGAGGCGGCCAGCGCCAGCTCGGGGTGGACGCCGGGCGGAGGGACGGCCGTGATGAATGTGGCCACGCAGGACGTCCGGACCAAGCTCCAAGCCCAGGCTGCGGCGCTGAGGAAATACAACGACGAGTTCCTTGCGACGCGGGCGGCCATCCGGGTTAGTCTTCTTATCTTGCTTTTTTGATCTTGGTTTCTTCCGTGGGGGCGCGTCAGCGCACCAACTGGGTGTAGTCCCCGAGTTCCGAGTCGGCTGCTGAGCAGGCGGCTTGGAACTTCTTAGCGGATCTAGTTTTGCTATTCTTGCTCTTACTTCGCTCTTCTGCCTGTCTTGCAGGACTACCACAATCTTCGCGCGGCTGCCTTGAACTCCCAGGCTCGGGAGCTGACCCAGAAGACCGCCGACCTATCTGAGAGCTGGGGTAAGTGCTTCATCCTTTATCTCACGTGGGGGCGCGTCAGCGCACCCACTGGGTGTAGTCCCCGAGATTCGGGCCGACTGCTGAGCAGTCGGGTCGGATCTTCCTTGACGACTTCTTCTTATTGTTTCTTCTTTCTCTGCCGTCCCTGTAGCGGCCAACGCCAGTCTAAGGGAGCAGCTGGGAGGGTCTCAGGCCGCCCTTCGTGCTAAGGAGGCCGAGTTTGCCGCCTTGGTGCAGGAGCGTGACCGCCTGGCCAAGAGGTTGGCCGACCAGGAGGAGAGCCACAAGGCGGCTCTGAAGGCGGTGCAGGACAGCGAAGCCGCCCTCCAAGCCGAGTATGAGACAGAGGCAGCTGGCTGGGCCGAAGCAAGGCAGACGCTGATCAATGGCTATGGCCAGATCGAAGATTTGGTTGACGGTAAGCCGCCTTCTTCTTCGTCCTTTCTTGCCGCCTGCCGCTTTTGGCTCGTTTTCTGACTTGGTGTTTTCTCTTCTTTCTCTTTCTTTCTTGCGCAGAGTACTTCCCTGGCTACTCTACCGCCGCCAACCAGATCATCGAGGCCCGCCGCGAGGCACGGAGGCAGGCTGGCGCCAAGATTGCACCAAACGCTAGTCGGTCGCTGGAGGAGCAGCTCTTGGCGATCCAGGCCCGCCTCCAGCCGGCTCATCGACTGCTCCGCCGACTTCAACGTGCCGGGGCGCAGGTGTTGGCCACCCTCTGGCCTGGCGAAGTGGTTCCCCGCACCCCTAGTCGGACTACCGACTGGCTGGAGGTGGCGGTCGGCCGCTTCGAAGCCTGGAAGGCTTCGGCGGCTCGGTCCGGCGCCAGGCGGGCACTGGAGTTCGTCAAGGCCTGGTATCCCGGCCTGAGTCTGGACCAGCTGGCTACCTGGCGGCAGCAGTCCGACACGGAGCTGGAGCTGGCGCGGCCGGCTATCATCCGGCGGGCTTCGGCGATCGCCGACTACACCGACACCAGTGCCTTCGCCCCTGAGGTAGATGACAACGGTGTTGCCCAGCCGGAGGAATGGTTCGGGCTGAACCCGGCAGACGGCGAAGACTCGGTGGAGGAGATCGACTCCAGTGATGAGGGCGAAGAAGAGGAGGAGGAGGGTGTAGACGCCGGGCCGGATGGTGGAGCAACCGGCTAGCCTCAGCCTGACCGTGCCTCCAGCAACACGGCACGCGCGGGTGCGCCGCCTGCCATCGGCGGTGATCAAGCCGAGACCTGTTAGCCGGCCACTCCTTCAGCCGGTGACGCCGTCTCCACCGACCAACCCGGCTCCCACATCACACCTTTAGTCTAGTATGCTATCTTTTATTTTCCTGCCTTGTCACTTTTGGAACAATATTCTGTTAAGTTTGCACAATTCCACCCACTGGGGGTGTATTCGAACTATGTCGATTGCCGGCCTGTTGGGGGCTTTATATGTATATATGACTATGCAAGTGTTTGGCTTTTCCTTGTTCTTTGCTTTTTATCCTTCTACTGTTTCCTTTGCCGCCCTCCCTTGGTTGCCGCCTCCCCAGTCAGGCAGTTGCTCTGCAATCTGTGGCTGGAGAAGTGCTTGGCCAATTGGGAGGGCAAGTACTCTAGCTTTGTTGGATTATAGCAAAGTGTTTGGGAAGCCGGCCAGCCGGCTGTTCTGACAGCCGGCAAGCATGGTCGGAGACCGTCTTTTCGCTATACAAGTTCGTTAGTCCTTAGCCGTTTTTCGTGTGGGCATCCTTTCTGCCTTGGCTCTTGCTAGTCGGACAGTCGGTTCTTCGAGCTGCGACTTTCAACAAGAGAGGACTCGGGAGCCGGCACACTACTTGTCTGACTTCAGGTACAACTTTAATATAGCTTAAGGCGGCCAGTCCCCGGGCCGACTAGTCGAACTCGGTGCTAGATAGGAAATCAAATGTAATAATACATTCATGGATATGACACTCGTCACTCATAGATAAATGAAGGCAGTCCCCGAGTGCTCCTCGGGGGGCCTATTGTTTCGTAGTTAATACAAAAGGGTAGCATGATACATACTGCTTTCAACTGTAAAATCTTCTCAGGAGGTTCGCGTTCCATGGTCGCTCCGACTCCTTGCCGGAGTCATCCCTCTTGCGTGCTCTTGGTTTTTGCGCGTCGATCAAGTAGTAGGAGTCGTTGCCTAGTGCCTTGCTGATGACGAAAGGGCCTTCCCAGGGGCCGAGAGCTTGTGCTGGCCGGCTGTTCGCTGGATCAGCCGAAGCACAAGGTCGCCTCCTGGAAAGATCTTGGCTTGGCCTTGCGGTTGTGGTAACGGCGCAACCCCTGCTGGTAGATGGCGGACCGGCTAAGTGCTAACAGCCGGCCTTCTTCCAGTAGGTCGACACCGTCTTCTCTTGCTTCCTTGGCCTCCGCCTCCGTGTACATGGTGATCCGAGGCGAGTCGAACTCGATGTCGGTTGGGATGACAGCCTCGGCACCATATACAAGGAAGAATGGAGTGAAGCCGGTTGACTTGTTATGGGTAGTACGCAGACTCCAGAGGACAGCCGGCAGCTCATCGAGCCAGTAGCCGGCCGATCGCTCCAGTGGTACAACCAGTCGGGGCTTGATGCCGGAGAGGATGAGTCCATTTGCTCGCTCGACCTGGCCGTTTGACTGCGGGTGGGCAAAGGACGCTAAGTCCAGTCGGATACCCTGCGTTGCGCAGAAACGTGCCAGTGCTCCTTTGGCAAAGTTTGTGCCATTGTCGGTGATGATGCTGTGCGGTACGCCGTACCGAGTAGTGATGTCGGTGATGAACGTCATGGCAGTCGGCCCGTTCAGCTTCTTGATCGGCTTCGCTTCGATCCACTTGGTGAACTTGTCCACGGCGACAAGCAGATGTGTCAAGCCGCCGCGGGCTGTCTTGAAAGGGCCCACCATGTCCAGTCCCCAGACGGCAAAGGGCCAGGTGAGGGGAATGGTCTTGAGTGCAGAAGCCGGCAGGTGTTGCTTGGAACTGAAAACTTGGCATCCTCTGCAGCTCTTGACTATCCCTTTGGCATCTTCCAAAGCAGTCGGCCAAAAGAAACCGTGGCGGAAAGCTTTGGCCACAAGTGATCTTGAGGCTGCGTGGTGGCCGCATTCGCCTTGATGGATATCCTTGAGGATTGCCACTCCTTTTTCTGGCTCGACACAGCGCTGGAAGACTCCAGTGACGCTGCGCTTGACAAGCTCTCTGTTGATTATTGCATATGCTCCGACTCGTCGTTGCACTAGTCCTGTTGAGATCTCATCAGTCGGCATCACTCTGTTGACTAGGAATTTGAGGATGGGCTGGGCCCATGATGGTGCTGTGACTTCTTCTTCTGTTAGTGCGGCCACCATGACTCGGGTGGGTGGGTCGGGTGGCGTGGAATTGGAGTTGGCCACCGCTTCTTGTGTTGCTGTAGTCCCCGGGCCGGGTTCTGAAGTCCCCGGGCCGGGTGCGACTACGACAGTCCCCGGGCTAGTTGTCGAAGTCCCCGTGCCGCCTGCAGGGTTCCTCCAGTCGGATCCGACTGCATCGGGGACAGGCGGTACGAAGATGGAGTCCGACTCTGGAGACGGCTTGATGGACGGCTTGAGGAGGCGCTGGAGGGAGACGCCGGTCGGTATAGCCTATCGGGTGGAGCCGATCCGTGCCAGGGCATCTGCTTGGTCGTTGTCGGCCCTTGGTACGTGAAGGAACTCGCACCCTTCGAAGTACCTACTGATCTGCTGGACGAGGAATCGATAGCTCGCCATGTTTGCATCCTTGGCGTCCCAGTCGCCAGACGAGTGCTGGACCACCAAGTTTGAGTCGCCATAACACAGGATCCGGCGTATGCCGAGTTCTTTGGCTAGCCGGAGCCCATGTATGAGCGCCTCGTACTCGGCCACGTTGTTGGAGGCAGCGAAGTGGATTTGCAGCGTGTATCTGAGTTTGTCGCCTTTGGGAGAGGTGAGGACGATGCCGGCTCCCAAGCCGGTGCGCATCTTGGACCCGTCGAAGTGCATCCGCCAATGGGTAGAGTCGGGAGCCGGCGGTAGGTACTGGGTCTCGGCCCAGTCGACGAGGAAGTCGGCCAATGCTTGGGACTTGATGGCAGTGCGGGGTTGGTAGAATATTGTGCATGGTGCCAATGCAATGGCCCATTTAGCCACCCGGCCGGATGCATCCCGGCTGCCTATGATCTCGGCAAGCGGGGCGGTGCACACGACCGTGATGGGATGCTCTTGGAAGTAGGGCTTCAGCTTCTTGGCGGCGAAGTACACCCCATAGCACATCTTCTGGTAGTGCGGGTAGTTTCGCTTTGAGCTGGATAGTACTTTGCTTAGATAATACACCGACCTTTGAACTAGCTGGGCTCGGCCTTCTTCGGGGCGCTGGACCACGACAACTGTACTGACCACTCGGCTAGTCGCGGCGATGTAGAGAAGCATGGGCTCCTTCTCAGTCGGCGCCGCCAGGACAGGTGGAGTGGTCAGCATCTTCTTCAACTCATGGAAGGCTTGGTTGGCTTGGTCATTCCACTCGAAGTGAGTGGACTTCTTCATGAGTCGGTACAGGGGGAGAGCCTTCTCTCCTAGTCGGCTGATAAAGCGGTTTAGGGAGGCCAAGCACCCGGTGAACTTCTGCACATCTCGCAATTTGGTGGGAATCTCCATCCCCTCGATGGCCTTGATCTTCACAGGGTTGCACTCGATGCCGCGTTCGGAGACCAGAAAGCCTAACAGCTGGCCGGCTGGTACTCCGAACACGCATTTCTCGGGGTTGAGCTTGATTTGGAATCGGCGCAAGTTGGCGAATGTTTCTTTGAGGTCCTCCAGCAGGGTGCCGTGCTTCTCTGTCTTCACCACAATGTCGTCTACGTAGACGTGGGCATTTCTGCTGAGTTGCTTGAGGAGGCATTTCTGCATGCAACGCTGAAAAGTGGCACCGGCATTCCTCAGGCCGAATGTCATAGTCAGGTAACAGAAAGCTCCGAATGGTGTGATGAAGGCAGTCTTCAGTCGGTCTGCTGGGTCCAACTTGATTTGATGGTACCCTGAGTAGGCATCCAAAAAACTCAACAGCTCGCATCCGGCTGTGGAGTCTATCACTTGGTCAATCCGTGGCAAAGCAAACGGATCCTTGGGGCAGGCCTTGTTGAGGCTGGTGTAGTCTATGCACATACGCCACTTGTTATTCTTTTTCAAAACCAAGACTGGGTTGGCAAGCCACTCTGGAAAAAATACTTCCATAATAAAGCCAGCAGCGAGGAGCCTGGCTATCTCTTCTCCTACGATTCTTCGCTTCTCTTCTGACAGTCGGCGGAGGGGCTGCTTGACCGGCTTCGCGTCGGCTCGGACGTGCAATTTGTGCTCGGCGAAATCCTTCGGGACACCCGGCATGTCCTTTGGGGACCATGCGAAGACATATCGATTCTCACGGAGGAAGTCGACGAGCTCGCCTTCCTATTTACTGTCCAGGTTTGCCCCAATGACGGCAAACCTTTCCGGATTCTCCGAGTCCAGGGGTATCTTCTTCGTCTCCTTGGCCGGCTGGAAGGAGCCCTGCGCATCATAATCTTTGGGGTTGGGGGACAAAGCCGGCTGCTTGCCGGCCATGGCCACAACCCGTTCCAACATCTTCTCTTCTACCACTACGAGGGACTCGGCCAGCCGACTGCTGGCCATGGCGCACTCGATGGACTTCCTGTAGTCGCCGGCTACGGTGATGATCCCCTTCGAGCTCGGCATCTTCATCTTTAGGTAGGCGTAGTGGGGCACCGCCATGAACTTGGCCAGAGCAGGTCGGCCAAGCAAAGCATGGTAGGGGCTCTCCAAATCCACTACCTCAAACCAGATCGCTTCTCGGCGAAAATGATCCTTGTCTCCGAAGAGAACATCCATCTTGATCTTGCCGATCGGGGAACAAGACAAGCCGGGCACGATGCCATGGAACACGGTCCGGCTTGGCATGAGCTGCTTCGCCTTGATGTTCAGCTTCTCCATGGTATCGCGGTACAGTATATTGATACTGCTTCCGCCATCAATCAGGACGCGGGAGAATCGGGCAGCTCGCCTCTCCGTCGCGAGGGTGACATCCAAGACTAGTGCATAGGAGCCAGGGGATGGCATCACCTCTGGGTGGTCGGCCTGGCTCCAGTTGATGGGCTGCTCGGACCAGTGCATGAACTCGGGAGCGCTAGAGGCGACTGCGTTGACCACTTGATGCTGACGGCGCCGACTACGCTTGTCTTCACCTTGGCTTGTGAAGATGACGTTGGCGGCGTGCTCTTCTGGGAACTCATCTTGAATGGCTCCGACTGCTGGCCGAGCCGCCGGCAGCTGGGGGGCTGGAGGCGGCGGGCCGGGAGGCGGAGGCGGCACCAGCCCCTCGCCCTTGGAGATTCGCGTGAGCCAGTGGCACTTTCGGGTCGTGTGGTTGGACGGCTTCGCGCCGCTGTGGAACTTGCAGGGGGCGTCGAGAGTCTGCTCGTAGGAGAAAGCCGGCTGCCAAGCCGGCCTGCCACCCTTTTTCTTGGGAGCGGGCCGTTCTTCGGGTTGCTCATCTTCAACTGTGGCCACCTGCCGACTGGTGGAAGGCGGCATAGGGGCCTTGCGCTTGTGGTCGTTCTGGTAGGGGCGCCGATTGGACTCGCTAGCCGGCGTCTTGGGAGCCGGAGCAAGCACCTTCCCAGAGGCGTCCACTCGGAGCTCGGTCTTCATCGAGGAGTCGGCCGTGGCGTACTTATCCACGATAATCAGCAGTTCGTCGAGGGTAGCCGGCTCATCGCAGAGGAGCCGGTGCTTGAGGAGGGTGCCCTCTCGGCACCCGGCGGTGAAGTACTCGATGGCCTGAACCTCGTGCACCCCCTCACAGGAGTTGCAGAGCTCGGCCCACCGCGTGAGGTAGTCGCGGGTCGACTCGCTGGGCCCTTGGATGCATAGGGAGAGATGGCGAGGCTTGGGAGGCCGCTTGTACGTGCTGGTGAAGTTGCGGACGAAGACTTCCGTGAAGTCCAGCCAGCTGTTGACGCTGTAGGGCTTGAGGCTGTTGAGCCAGGTGCGCGCCGTGCCTTGCAGCATGAGGGGGACGTATTTCACGGCGACGCATCTGTTGTTGTTGGCT
Source organism: Triticum aestivum (assembly GCF_018294505.1). Taxonomy (NCBI): domain Eukaryota; kingdom Viridiplantae; phylum Streptophyta; class Magnoliopsida; order Poales; family Poaceae; genus Triticum; species Triticum aestivum. The sequence goes on from NC_057799.1 coordinate 402,340,949, forward strand.
ATGCTGACCGCAGTAGAATAGTCGATGAGCCAATCTTCCGGCTTCATAGAGCCGTTGTACTTGGGCGTGTCTCTGGGGAGCGAGAACCCTTTGGGGAAGGGTTCGTCGTGGATGCGGGGGCCAAAGCACGGTGGGCCGACATCGTCTTCTTCTTCCAGCGCCAGGGATCGAGCTTGGCGGTCGATCCGGTGGCGGGCGTCGTTCTCGCCGACTCCTTCGCGGCGGCCTAGTCGACCACCAAGAGTCGGATGCGTGACAGGCGGCGGGGTGGGATGTCTTTCCCTTCGAGGCTGGGGAGGAGGCGGATTTCCTTGGCGCTCCACCGCTCGAGGGCGGCCTTCCGCGTCGCGCTCGATGGTGATACGAGTCCGGCTGCGGCTAGCAGCCGGCTCCTTGTCTTTCCTCTTGCGGGCGCCGCTCGCAGTCGGCGACCGGGACGTCGCGGCGTGCTCCCGGCGCGGGGGATGACTATCAGCGCGGGCGCCGGCTTCGTGCCGTTCTGCGGCCGCGTCGATCAGCTGCTGGATCCGTCTTGTCATGTAGGGGAGCTCATCGGCTCCCAGCCCATTTAGCTCTTCTGCGGCCGCGTGAGCGGCTCGTAGATTCTCGAGCGAGGTGGCGTAGAGGGGGCGATCTGCCCCCAGCATGCTGGCGATAGCCGCGCCGCGCTTCTGGACGAAGCCGGCTCGGCTCGGCCCGCTATGCGGCAGCGTACCGAAGGCGGCGCGGTCGACTTCGCGCTGGTGGGCCTCGGTGAGGCGTCTCATGGAGGCTATCTTCTGGTCTTCCGTGATGAGGGCGAGGCGGCGTGCCTCCAAGGTCTCGGCGTCGGCGTCGGCCGGGATGGGGACAGATAAGTCGTGCATCGCCGCTCGTAGGGCGTCGTGGGCGTTCTCGCCCGAGTTGGCGACGTGGCTGATGACCAACACTTCAGTGATAGCGCTGCTGCCGCTATCAGCCCGAGGGAGAGGGTCGTCGAAGACCACCACGTCGGAGGGGTAGGCGTTGAGCGACGCCGTGTCGGAATTGACAAGCATCGGGTCGGTGGAGCCGACCGACTCCAAGTCTGCAGCAGGCTCGCTGGAGACGTGAAGTTGGTCGAGGAGGCTGACGAGGCGGCTCTCGGGGTAGTCCGTGCCCGCGTCGGACGCGGGCTCGTCGGAGATGCGAGCCTCGCCGAGCAGATCGGCGAGGCAGCTCGCCGCACAGGCGTCGTCGACGCCTTGCAGCGCGTCGGGGCAAACGCCATCGGGCGCAGCAGGCTGGCTGCGCTCGCGGGGGAGAAAAAGGGTTCCCGTCCAGAACAGGTCTCCGGACGACGGTGCACCTGGCCCCACGGTGGGCGCCAAATGTCGGGTGGTAGGTGCGACATATGCCAACGGGTGGTTTATCATTGTGGGAGGCAGTAAGACGTCACCGGTGCCTGGAAACGGGATGAGGCGAAGACATGCTCGCCGGCGAATCTTACCCAGGTTCGGGGCTCTCCGTGGAGATAACACCCCTAGTCCTACTCTGCGGGGTCTCCGCATGATCACTAGATCAGAATGAGTAGCTACAAGTGCTCCTTGAGCTGTCGGGTTCAAGGGAGAAGAAGAGCAAGTCTAGCTCTCGCTTCCCTCTCTATATGGTGTGTGTGTAACTCTAAGAAGCCAACCCTTTGCATGGGTGCCCCGGGGGGTTTATATAGGCCTACCCCCCGGGGGTACAATTGTAATCCGGCTGGGCGCGGGTCCCAGTCGTTAGTGTCTATACTCCCCGGCTTCTCCGCCGGCCATTGGGGCCCGCCGACTGGTGGGTCCCGCCGGCTGCCGGCCTCTTGGTCGACAGGCCGGCCCCACCGCCTGGGGGTCTTGTCGGCGGCTGTTTACTGTAGCCTCGCCCCTGATGACGAGGGCTTTGTCGAGGTAAGCGTGGCTACAGTGTACCGCCTCGAGGGCTCTCACTGTAGCCTTACCTCGTCTTGTCTCCTTAATGCAGCACATGTTTCGAGGGAGGGGGGTAGCCGGCTTCTGGGGGCCGGCTACGCCCCTGGCCGACTAGGGGAGGCCGGGCCGCCTTCGTGCCTCTCTCTGGCTAAAGGGGCCCGCCGCCCGCGGGCCATACTGGCGTCTATCGTGGATGACGTTGAGGCCAGCATGGCTATAGTGCCGAGCCGGACGGGAGATGGCCGACCCGTACGGCGTCCTGTGGCCATGCCTGCCTCGGGATTCGGGGGTAGTGGGCCGCACTGTAGCCACACCCCGTCTTGTCACCGTTATGTGGGCGTAGTTTTGGTGGGTGCGGTCTTGGCCGGCTTCTTGGAGTCGGCGCTCTTCATGGCCGGCTCTCGGGAGTCGGCGTTCTCCATGGCCGGCTTCCTGGAGTCGGCGTTCTACAGGGCCGGCTCTTGGAGTCGGCCATCTCGTAGTTATCTTGGGGGAGGTTTCTGAGACTGGGTCGCCTTCTGAGAGTCGGCTCCTGGGGTAGCCGGCCGGGGGAAGGCGGCCCTATGCTTTGAATGCTTGAAGGCTCAAATGGCCTGATAATTTTTGAAGAGCCAGGGGTAGTCGGTTAGGCTACCCGTGGCCATTTACTCCGACAGTTGGAGACGTATCATGCGCCAGCCTGGCGCCAGTCTTGCCGCTCGTCAACTGCACGCCACGTGTCATCAGCCGGCTAGGCCGCCTGCCAGCGCACACACGCGATGGGACGTCGCCGCAGGCCATGGCCCACCACTACCGGGCCTCGGCACGCGTGCGGATCTACTGTAGCCGAGGCAAACGGTTGGGATTCCGTGGCGTGATTACTCCTCGCCGTTATGGCGCGGTTAATGCGGGGTCGTGGGGTCGTGGGCGCTGTAAATCCCACGATCCCCACGCCCCGTCCCCTCGGCTTCACAGCCTATTCGGCTATAAATAGGGGGAGGAGGGGGCGGCATTAGCACACGCGCCCTCCTCGCCCTGTGCCATCTCTTTTCTCCTTCCTTTCTTCACCGCTGCGACGCCTCTGCCCTTCGCCGAAACACCGCTGCAGCTCATCACCGCAGAGCCTTTCTCCTCCGTGGCATTGCCGTTCTCCCATGGGTTCGCCCATCTCTTGCCGCGCCGTGCCTCCATCGAGCTCCAAGCTCTCATGGCGCGCGACAAGGCAAATTCTGGTGCCTGGGACGGCTCCAACGTCCATCAGGACCACCTCGACTTCCTTCGCAACACGCGACGGTTACCCGGCGCAGGCTATGTAGAGGTACGCATCCCGCCGGCGAAAGAAATCTCGCCGGCGCCGCAAGACGGCGAATGCGTCGTCTTTCGGTCTCACTTTCTCTGTGGCTTCGGCCTGCCGGCTAGCGGCTTTCTCCGCTCCTTCCTCCAATTCTATCGCCTCCAGCCGCACCACCTCACACCGAACACGGTGGTGCTGCTATCGGCCTTCGTCACGCTGTGCGAGGGCTACCTCGGCGTTCTCCCCACTCTTGAGCTATGGGGAGAGTTCTTCTACACCAAGCTCGGCGTCTCCGCCAGGGACGAGGCGGCTCAGTGCGGTGCCTTCATCGCGGTGCGGCGCCCAAGAGCCGGCAACCGCTTCCCGGCCATCACCTTGACCCAGTCCATCAAGCTGTGGCAGAAGTCATACTTCTATCTGAAGAACGTCAACCCGGCGCTAGACTTCGTCAACCTGCCGGCCTACAAAGCCGGCCCACCAGCCAAGCCGCGCACCAACTGGGCCTTCAAGCCGAAGCACCTGTCGCCCGCTTCCACCGCCGTCGTCGCCAGGCTTAAGGAGATGATGGACTTGGAGGGCCTCCAGGCGTCCGACTTGTTGACTGCCTTCGTGGTGCGCCGGGTTCTCCCCCTCCAAGGCCGGCATCACATGATCAGCCAAATGAGTGGGCACCGAGACCCGTGCCGGTTGTCCACCCGGGAGATGCCGGCCATGGAGGTGGCCCGTATGGTGAACGAGATCGCAAACCTCAAGCTCTCGGAGTCGGACTGGCAGTTCGGCAAGCGGCCGTACTCCCGCACGCGTCCGCCTCCCGCCGTAAGCTCCCGACTCTCCTTCCTTTCTTGGTTTTTTCTTCTTCTGCCGAGTTCTATTTTGCCGACTGATCAGTCAGACGCGTCACAACTCCTCACAACCCAGCAGGCAGCCGACGCCCCGGCGCAAGGCCAGGAGTTTCTGCCGGACCGAGCGGTGAGCGACGCGGACGACCCCGACTTGAGGGCGGCAGCCTTGGAAGACGACGCCACAGGCGGTGGCGACGGGGCAGGCGGCTCCGGTGGAGGAGGCGGCAGGAGACGTGGCCGGATGACGATGAGGAGGAAGCCGAGCTGCGCCGCCTACCGACCGCTAACAGGGCGAGGGCAAGCTCCTCAGCGGCGCCACCCGCACCAGGCGGCGCACCGAAGCATCGAGCCATCACGCAGCTGCAAGGCGACTGGCCGAAGAAGTCCAAGGGCTCGGCCGCGGCGACCAGGCAGGAGGAGGCCGTCGCGAAGGCAGCCCGGTTCCAGAAGGCCCCGAAGCAGTCGCCGACGGTGTCCGCCTAAGCGCCCGTTCTTCCTTGTGTTTTCCTTTGTCTTTTCTGTGTCTCTTTGTAAACCTTCTCTGAATTCTTTTTGTCTTGTGCGAGCAGAGCACCGCTCTCTCTTGAGCGGTCGACCTCTGCCTCCATCATCGGAGGGACAGAGGGTTCTGCCAACGCCCGGCGCATAGACCCGCTTGCCGACCTCCGGGAGGCGACGTATAAGAACGCGCGGGAGGCACGCGAGGAGAAGGAGCGGGCGGAGAAGGTGAAGGCGGACGCGGCCAAGGCGTTGCAGGAGGAGGCGGACGCGGCGGCCAAGGCCCAGGCCGACGTTGCCGCCAAGGCCCAGGAGGAGGAGGCGACCAAGGCCCAGGCGGACGCGGCCGCCAGAGCACAAGAGGGAGCAGCCGCGGGTAGCCAGGCTCCACAGCTAGTCATTCCGCTGCGCTCCATGCCGCCGGCGACAGGGATCCCTGCGCTGGTTGGAGGGGCCGGCAACGACCAGCCGGTCATGGAGAGGGAGGGAGGTAACGCTGTTATCCCGAGGACGGAGGCGTCCCAGCAGACGCCAGCTGCTGAGGCTCAGGGCAGCCGGCCTGACGCACCGTCGGCGCCTCGAGTCGGCGGCAAACTGGTGGTGGGGGCGACTTCCGTCATCCGCACTCTGATGCGCCGGCATGTGACGAAGGCGACTTCTGCACCGCGGCCTCAGGAAGTCGGAGCCTCCAGCTCGTCGGTCCCGGAAGCAGATGCCACTAGCGCCATCCCACGGGAGTGGACGTCTGGGGGCGGATGCGGTGTCCTGAACAAGGCTGCCCAGGAAGTCCACTCCCTGCTTCAAGCCCAAGGCGACGCCCTCCAGGACTATACGAAGAAGTTCTTGGCGTCGCGTGCCGCCGTCCGGGTATGCTCCTTATGCTTTTGCTTTCTTTGCAATCTTCTGAGGGGGCGCGCCAGTGCACCCACTTGGTGTAGCCCTCGAGTTCCGGGCCGGCTGCTGAGCAGGCGGCTCAGAACTTAAAGGCAAGTTCCAAGTGCTGACCATTGATTCCGTGGCAGGACTACCACAACATTCACGCGGCCGCCTACAACTCCCATGTCCAGCAGCTGGCCAAGCGGACCACCGAGCTGACAGACAGCCGGAGTAAGCACTCCTTTCTTCATTCTCGCGGGGGCGCGCCAGTGCAACCGCGGGGTGTAGGCCCCGAGATTCGGGCCGACTACTGAGCAGTCGGGTCGGATCTTCCGGCAGCCACCTTCTCTTATTTCTTGTTGATTTGTTGACTGCACCTCACCCTTTTCTTCTGCAGGAGCCAATGCCACCTTGCGGTAGCAAATGGGCGAAGCTCAAATCGCGCTGCATGCCAAGGAGGAGGAGCACCTCAAGGCGGAGCAAGAGCGCGACCGCTTGGCCAAACAGCTGGCTGACCAGGCGGACAAGCACCAAGCGGAGGAGCGGAAGCTCAAAGACGCGGAGGAGGCTCTCCAGGCCGAGTTCGTGACTCATCGCTCGAACTGGGTTGACAAGGAGAAGGCCCTGTCGGCTGGCTATGGCGAGATTGAGGACATGCTCGATGGTAAGCTGCTCTTTTACTTCTTCTTCTTCTTGCCGGTTTGTATTGCAAGCCGGCCTCCGACTTCTCACTTTTCTCTTCTTCCCTTGAGCAGAGTACTTCCCTGGCTACTCCGTAGCCGCCAGCCAAGCCGTCGAGGCCCATCGCGACGAGCGGAGGCTGGCTGGCACGACGATCGCGCCCAACGCCCCTCGGACCCTTGCCGAGCAGATGCTCGCCATCCAGGCTCGTCTCCAGCCGGCGCATCGGGCTCTGTGCCATCTTCAGCACACTGGGGCCCAGGTGGTCTCCTCCCTCTAGACGGGTACTCCCCTTCTGTGCACCGCCAGCCGGACCTCCGACTGGTTGGAGGTGGCCATTGGCCGCTTCGAGGCGTGGAAGGGCTCCTCCGCCCGGGCAGGTGCATGGCAAGCCCTGGAGTTTGTCAAGGGGTGGTACCCCGAGCTAAACTTGGACCAGCTGGCCACTCTTCGTGCCAAAGCCGGTGAGGAGTTGGAGGCGGTCGCGCCCCAGCTCTATCACCGCGCCGCGACGATCAATAAGTATACAGACACCAGCGTCTTCCTCCCCGAGCTGGATGAAGCAGGCACCGAGGTGCCGCCCAACTGGTTCAGGTTGAACCCGGTAGTGTTGGAAATATGCCCTAGAGGCAATAATAAATTGGTTATTATTATATTTCCTTGTTCATGATAATCGTTTATTATCCATGCTAAAATTGTATTGATAGGAAACTCAGATACACGTGTGGATACATAGACAACACCATGTCCCTAGTAAGCCTCTAGTTGACTAGCTCGTTGATCAATAGATGGTTACGGTTTCCTGACCATGGACATTGGATGTCATTGATAACGGGATCACATCATTAGGAGAATGATGTGATGGACAAGACCCAATCCTAAGCCTAGCACAAGATCGTGTAGTTCGTTTGCTAAGAGCTTTTCTAATGTCAAGTATCATTTCCTTAGACCATGAGATTGCGCAACTCCCGGATACCGTAGGAATGCTTTGGGTGTACCAAACGTCACAACGTAACTGGGTGGCTATAAAGGTGCACTACAGGTATCTCCGAAAGTGTCTGTTGGGTTGGCACGAATCGAGACTGGGATTTGTCACTCCGTGTAAATGGAGAGGTATCTCTGGGCCCACTCGGTAGGACATCATCATAATGTGCACAATGTGACCAAGGAGTTGATCACGGGATGATGTGTTACAGAACGAGTAAAGAGACTTGCCGGTAACGAGATTGAACAAGGTATCGGGATACCAACGATCGAATCTCGGGCAAGTAACATACCGGTAGACAAAGGGAATTGTATACGGGATTGATTGAATCCCCGACATCGTGGTTCATCCGATGAGATCATCGTGGAACATGTGGGAGCCAACATGGGTATCCAGATCCCGCTGTTGGTTATTGGCCGGAGAATGTCTCGGTCATGTCTGCATGGTTCCCGAACCCGTAGGGTCTACACACTTAAGGTTCGATGATGCTAGGGTTATAGGGAATAGATATACGTGGTTACCGAATGTTGTTCGGAGTCCCGGATGAGATCCCGGACGTCACGAGGAGTTCTGGAATAGTCCGGAGGTAAAGATTTATATATGGGAAGTTCCATTTTGGCCACCGGAAGAGTTTCGGGCGTCACCGGTAATGTACCGGGACCACCGGAGGGTTCCGGGGCTCCACCGGGAGGGGCCACCAGCCCCGGAGGGCCCTATGGGCTGTATGTGGAGAGGGACCAGCCCCTTAGTGGGCTGGGCACCTTCCCTCCCAGGGCCCATGCGCCTGGGGGTTTGGGGGAATCCTAAGGGGAGGCGCCCCCCTTGCCTTGGGGGGCAAGGCAACCCCCCTGGCCGCAGCCCCCTCCTCAGATTGGATCTGAGGGGGCCGGCCCCCCTCTCCCTTGCCCCTATATATATGTGGGGGTTGGGAGGGCAGCCGCACCCCAAGTTCTGGCGCAGCCCTCCCCCTCTTCCATGTCCTCCTCCTCTCCCGCGGTGCTTGGCGAAGCCCTGCAGGATTGCCACGCTCCTCCATCACCACCACGCCGTTGTGCTGCTGCTGGACGGAGTCTTCCCCAACCTCTCCCTCTCTCCTTGCTGGATCAAGGCGTGGGAGACGTCACCGGGCTGCACGTGTGTTGAACGCGGAGGCGCCGTGGTTCGGCGCTTAGATCGGAATCAACCGCGATCTGAATCGCTACGAGTACGACTCCTTCATCCGCGTTCTTGCAACGCTTCCGCATCACGATCTACAAGGGTATGTAGATGCACTCCCCTTCCCCTCGTTGCTAGATTACTCCATAGATTGATCTTGGTGATGCGTAGAAAATTTTGAATTTCTGCTACGTTCGCCAACAGGTAGGCGGCGAGGACTCGGTGGAGGAGATCGCCTCCAGCGATGAGGGCGAGGAGGAGGAGGATGAGGACGAGGACGGTGAAGACGACGCGCCGGATGGTGGAGACGACGACCGGCCTCAGCCTCACCAAGTCTCGACCAACGGACAGAGCGCGGGCGAGCCGACTGCGGCCAACGCTGACCAGGCCGAGACCCACCATGCGGCCCTCCACCACTCTGAGCCTCTACCACCGCCGACCCCTCTGATCCGGCTGCTGCTCCTCTGGCCTAAGCGGCCAAGTTATGTTTCCTTTTCCTGTGCGTAACCGCTTGAACAAAAATTGTTAAGTCCGTGCAGTTCCACCTGCTGGGAGTGTATTCAAACTCTGTTGAATGCTGGCCAAGGGCCTTTTGCTATAAAAAATTGTCTTTTTCCGATTTCCGACTTGTCTTGCTTTTCTACTCCTTTGGCTTTTTTCCTTTGCCGCCTTCCCTTGGCTGCCCCCATGCCAGCCGGACAGCCGCTCTGCGGTCTGTGGCTGGGTCAGGTACTTGGCCGTTTTGGGAAGGCAAGTACTTTAGCCATTTGGTAGAGTGTAGCAAATTAAGTTAGAAACCGGCCGGCCGGCTGCTCAGCAGCCAGTCGGCGAAGGGAAGAGCCGACTTGGCCTATGCAGATGCTTTAGTCCTTACCATTTTTCGTGTGGGCACCATTTCCTGCCTTCATCTCTTGCCGGCCGGGTAGTCGCTCTGCGAGCTGCAACTTGTGGCAAGAGAGGGCTTAGGTGCCGGCACACTACTTGTCCGACTGCAGGTAGCGTCGACATAGGACAAGGCGGCGAGCCCCCGGGCCAACTGGTGGAACCCGGTGCCAGGCAAAATAATGAAATAATGCATTCATAGGCATAGAACTTATCATATAGATAAAAGGGGTAGCCCCCGAGCTCTCCTCGAGGGCCCGATGTCTTGTACTTAATACAAAAGGTAGCGTGGTACATACTGAATCAACTGTAAAATCTTCGGAGGAGATTTGCATTCCATGGGCGCTCTGTTTCCTTGCCCGAATCGTCTCTCTCACGTGCTCTTGGCTTCTGCGCGTCGATGAGGTAGTAGGAGTCGTTGCCCAATGCTTTACTGATGATGAAGGGGCCTTCCCAAGGGGTGGAGAGCTTGTGCTGGCCGGCTGTTCGCTGGATCAGCCGGAGCACAAGGTCTCCCTCTTGGAAGGATCTTAGCTTGACCTTCCGACTGTGGTAGCGGCGTAAACTCTGTTGGTAGATGGCGGACCGGCTGAGTGCCAACAGCCGGCCCTTTTCTAGCAGATCAACACCGTCTTCTCGTGCTTCCTTTGCCTCCGCTTCTGTGTACATGGTGACGCGAGGTGAGTCAAACTCAATGTCAGTTGGGATGACAGCCTCGGCACCGTACACGAGAAAGAATGGAGTGAAGCCGGTTGATTTGTTTGGAGTGGTGCGGAGGCTCCAGAGGACGGCCGACAGCTCGTCGATCCAGCAGCCGGCCGACCGCTCCAGAGGCTCGTCTAGTCGGGGCTTGATGCTGGAGAGGATGAGGCCGTTTGCTCACTCCACTTGGCCGTTTGACTGCGGATGGGCAACAGACGCTAAGTCCAGTCGGATGCCCTGCGTCGCGCAGAAATGGGCCAAGGCTCCTTTGGCAAAATTTGTGCCATTGTCGTTGATGATGCTGTGTGGTACTCCGTACCGGGTGGTGATGTCTGCAATGAAGGTCACAGCAGTCGGACCATTCAACTTCTTGATTGGTTTTGCTTCAATCCATTTGGTGAACTTGTCCACGACAACGAGCAGATGGGTTATGCCGCCGCGTGCTGTCTTGAATGGTCCCACCATATCCAACCCCCAGACGGCAAAGGGCCAAGCCAGGGGGATGGTCTTGAGTGCAGAAGCCGGTAGATGTTGCTGGGAGCTGAACTTCTGACATCCTTTGCAATGCTTGACCAACTCCTTGGCGTCTTCCAATGCAGTCGGCCAGAAGAAACCATGGCGGAAAGCCTTGGCAACAAGGGATCTGGAAGCCGCGTGGTGGCCGCACTCGCCTTCGTGGATATCTTTGAGGATTGCTTGGCCTTTCTCTGACTCTACGCAGCGCTGGAAGACTCCAGTCATGCTGCGCCTGACGAGCTCTCTGTTTACTATCATGTAGGCTCCTGCTCGGCGCTGCACTTGCCGGGCCGAGATCTCGTCGGCCGGCAGCTCTCTGTTCACCAGAAACTTGAGGATGGGCTCTGCCCATGACGGTGCTTGAATTTCTTCTACTGCCACTACGGCCACTTGTACGAGGGCGGTAGGGTTGGGAGGCAGCGGGTTGGAATCGATTGCCACTTGCTACGCTGCTGAAGTCCCCGGGCCGACTGATGCAGCCCCCGGGCCGGGTGCGATTGCTGCAGTTCCCGAGCCGCTTAGTGAAGTCCCTGGGCCGACTGCTGCAGCCCCCGGGCCGGGTTGTGAAGTCCCCGGGCCGGGTGCGACTGCCGCAGTCCTCGCGCCACCTGCTGAAGTCCCCGGGCCGGCTGCTGCAGCCCCTGAGTCGGATCAGACTACTTCAGGAGGAGCTGGCACGAAGATGGACTCAGATTCTGGAGAAGGCTTGATTGACGGCTTGCGGAGGCACTGAAGGGAAACTCCGGCTGGTATCGCCTGACGGGTGGAGCCGATCTGTGCCAAGGCGTCTGCCTGCTCGTTGTCGTTTCGTGGCACGTGAAGGAACTCACATCCTTCAAAGTATCCGCTGAGCTGCTGGACGAGGAAGCGGTAGCTTGCCATGTTTGCATCCTTGTCGTCCCAGTCCCCAGACGACTGTTGGACCACCAAGTCGGAGTCGCCATAGCACAGGATCCAGCGGATGCCGATCTCTTTGGCTAGCCGGAGGCCGTGTATTAGTGCTTCATATTCGGCTACATTGTTGGAGGCGGCGAAGTGGATTTGCAATGTGTATCTGAGCTTGTCTCCTTTGGGAGAAGTAAGAACGATGTCGGCTCCCAAGCCGGTGCACATCTTTGAGCCATCGAAGTGCATCCGCCAATGAGTGGAGTCTGGAGCTGGCGGCAGGTACTGGGTCTCGGCCCAGTCAACAAGGAAGTCACCAGTGCTTGGGACTTGATGGCGGTGCGTGGCTGGTAAAAGATGGTGTATGAGGCCAACTCGATGGCCCATTTGGCCACTCGGCCAGATGCATCTTTGTTGCCAATGATCTCGGCAAGTGGGGCAGTGCAGACAACCGTGATTGGGTGCTCTTGAAAGTACGACTTCAGCTGCTTGGCGGCAAAGTGCACGCCGTAGCACATCTTCTGGCAGTGAGGGTAGTTCTGCTTCGAGGTTGACAACACCTCGCTCAAATAGTATATGGGCCTCTGGACCGGCTGCGCTCTACCGTCCTCTAGGCGCTCCACCACTATAACAGTGCTGACCACCCGGCTGGTGGTGGCGATGTAAAGGTACATGGGTTCTTTAGCAGCCGGAGCCGCCAGGACAGGCTACGTGGTCAACATCTTCTTCAGCTGGAGAAAGGCTTCATCCACCTTGTCATTCCACTCAAAATGAGTGGTCTTCTTCATGAGCTGGTACAAGGGAAGAGCCTTCTCGCCCAGCCGACTGATGAAGCGACTGATGGATGCCAAACAGCCGGTGAACTTTTGGACGTCTCTCAGTCGGGTGGGTTTCTCCATCCTCTCGATGGCCTTGATCTTCACAGGGGTGTACTCGATGCCGCGCTATGATACCAGGAAGCCAAGGAGCTGGCCAGCTGGTACTCCAAAGACGCATTTCTCTGGGTTGAGCTTGATCTGAAACCGCCGCAAATTTTCAAAAGTTTCCTTGAGATCTTCCAAGAGGGTACCGCGCTTGTCCGTCTTCACCACAATATCGTCTACATAGACGTGGGCATTTCTGCCAAGTTGCTTGAGGAGGCACTTCTGCATGCAACGCTGAAACGTGGCACCGGCATTTCTCAAGCCGAATGTCATGGTTAGGTAGCAGAAGGCTCTGAATGGTGTGATGAAGGCGGTAACTTGATCTGGTGGTAACCTGAGTAGGCATCCAAGAAACTCAACAGCTCGCATCCGGCTGTGGAGTCTATCACTTGGTCAATCCGAGGTAATGCAAACGGATCTCTGGGGCAGGATTTGTTGAGATTAGTGTAATCAATCCACATGCGCCGCTTGTTGTTCTTTTTTAGTACAAGGACTGGGTTGGCAAGCCATTCTGGGAAGAAAACTTCCATGATGAAGCTGGCTGCCAACAAGCGGGCGATCTCTTCTCCAACAATTCTTCTCTTCTCCTCCGACAGTCGGCAGAGGGGTTGTCTGACTGGTTTGGCATCTGCTCTAACATGTAGCTTGTGCTCGGCGAAATCCGTCGGAACACCCGGCATGTATTTGGGAGACCATGCAAAGATGTCCCGATTCTCACGGAGGAAATTGACGAGCTTGCTTTCCTATTTGCTGTGAAGGTTGGCACCTATGATGGCATGCCTCTCCGGGTGCTCAGGGTCCAAGGGAATCTTCTTGGTTTCTTTGGCCGGCTTGAAGGAGCCCTCAGTCTCTGACTCTTTGGGCTCTGGTGACAGGTCCGGCTGCTTGCTGGCCATGGCCACCACCCGGTCCAGGAGCTTCTTCTCAGCCGCAATCACGAGGGACTCGGCCAGCCGGCTGCTGGCTGCAGCACAGGTGGACGTCTTCTCATAGTCTCCGTTGATCATGATAATGGCCTTGGTTCCTGGCATCTTCATCTTGAGGTAGGCGTAATGAGGCACCGCCATGAACTTGGCGAGGGCAGGCCAGCCTAGGAGTATATGGTAAGGACTCTCCAGGTCAACCACCTCAAACCAAATCGCTTCTCGGCGGAAATGATCCTTGTCTCCGAAGAGGACATCTATCTTGACTTTGCCGATTGGTGAGCAGGACAAGCCGGGAACAGTGCCATGAAACACAGTCTGACTGGGCAGCAGTTGTTTCTCTTTGATCTTCAACTTCTCCATGGTGTCGCGGTAAAGGATGTTGATGCTGCTACCGCCATCTATCAGAACCCGGGAGAAACGAACAGCTCGCCTCTCCGTTGCAAGGGTAGCATCCAACACCATGGCATAAGAACCTAGGGAAGGCATCACTTCCAGGTGGTCAGCCCGGCTCCAACTGATAGGCTTCTCAGACCAGTGCATGAATTCCAGAGCAGTTGAGGCAACGACATTCACTTCTCAGTGCTGCTGACGCCGACTGTGTCTGTCATTGGCAACGCTGGTGAAGACAACATAAGCACCATGCTCTTCAGGGTAATCATCTTGGATTGCGCCGATTGCTAGACGGGCGGCCGGCTGCTGGGTAGGCGGAGCCGGCGGGCCAGCAGGCGATGGGGGGAGTCCTTCTCCCTTGGCGATGCGGACAAGCCAGTGGCAGTTTCGTGTGGTATGGTTGGACGGCTTTGCACCGCTGTGGAATTTGCAGGGGGCATCGAGGGTCTGCTCAAAGGAGAAAGCAGGTAACCAAACTGGCTTGCCGCCATTCTGGCTCTTGGGGAGGGGTTGTCCTTCAGGTTGCTGATCCTCAACTGTCGCTGTCGGTGTCAAAACCGGCGGATCTCGGGTAGGGGGTCCCGAACTGTGCGTCTAAGGCGGATGGTAACAGGAGGTGGGGGACACGATGTTTGCCCAGGTTCGGGCCCTCTCGATGGAGGTAATACCCTACTTCCTGCTTGATTGATCTTGATGATATGAGTATTACAAGAGTTGATCTACCACGAGATCGTAGAGGCTAAACCCTAGAAGCTAGCCTATGGTATCATTGTTCTTGTCCTACGGACTAAACCCTCCGGTTTATATAGACACTGGAGGGGGCTAGGGTTCCACAGAGTCGGTTACAAGGGAGGAGATCTACATATCCGTATTGCCAAGCTTGCCTTCCACGCCAAGGAGAGTCCCATCCGGACACGGGACGAAGTCTTCAGTCTTGTATCTTCATAGTCCAACAGTCTGGCTAAAGGATATAGTTCGGCTGTCCGAGGACCCCCTAATCCAGGACTCCCTCAGTAGCCCCTGAACCAGGCTTCAATGACGATGAGACCGGCGCGCAGATTGTCTTCGGCATTGCAAGGCGGGTTCCTCCTCCGAATATTCCATAGAAGATTTTGAACACAAGGATAGTGTCCGGCTCTGCAAAACAAATTCCACATACCACCATAGAGAGAATAATATTTCCACAAATCTAATCTGCTGACAACCTTTCATAACATGACATCACACCACGGCCTGGTAATTATTTGAACCGTTTCTCCCAGCCTGCCACTGCACGTTTCGCGAGGCGGTTTTATTGGCACGTCTTGTCGAAGCAGAGATCGTGTTCCCCTTATTATGGGATTCTCATCAATACCGGTATGGGTAACCCAATCGTGCCTGTAGTACGACTCCTCGATTTTAGGCAAGTTCCAAACGGCCACGCGGAGGACGCTTGATATTCGCCCTCTTTATAAAGGGGCCAAGGCCTATCCTGTTCTTCTCGCGCTCAATCGAATCCTTCCCCCACCCCGAGTTCCAACACCCAAGGCTCAGGCTAGGCGCTTCGGACCTTCAATCATGTCCGGATCCAACCTTCAAGGTCGGTGGATGCCCTCCTCTGTCACAGAGGAGGACATCAAGAAGCTAAGAGAAGCCAGGTATCTGGCCGCCGAAATCTCGCACATGCTGCTTGCTCGAGGGCAGGTCATCCCCACTCCCGAACCCGGCGAGAGTGTCGTATTCGTCTCCCACCTCCTCCGAGGGCTAGGCCTTAGTCTAGATCCTTTTGTTAGAGGACTCATGTTCTATTACGGGCTTGATTTCCATGATCTGGCCACGGATTCCATCCTTCACATCTCGCCGTTCATCGTCATGTGTGAGGCCTTCCTCCACATCACCCTACACTTCGGCTTATGGCTCAAGACCTTTAATGTGGAGCCGAAGATGATTAATGGGCGACACGCAGAATGCGGAGGTGCCGTAATAAGCAAAGGCGCCGATGTTCCATGGCCAAAGGGTTCCTTCCCGGAGGTGTCCAGCTTATGGCAACGGGAGTGGTGTTACATGACAGCTCCCCGAGGTACTAAGTGGGTAGCCGCCCCTGCCTTCCGCTCGGGGCCCCCGCCACAACTGGCGTCATGGATCAACAAGGAGCTGGACTGGGGGCCAGTAAACGATGTGCCGACATTGCAGAGTCGCATCCGAGACCTCCTCAAGAGAGATGTCAGCCTTGTTAAGGTAATGCAAGTCATGCTAGTTCGTCGAGTCCCGCCTTGCAAACGTCGACCTCTCCGTATCTGGGAGTTCAACCCGGAAGGACCGCGAGCTATTCAGCACTTCTTCGGCATGACGCTCGAAGAGATGTACAGATTGTTCTTCAGATCACAAATAAAGTGTCCGGACACCACCGAGGATGCGGGTCTGAGCTGCAATCGTCCAGATACCCAAGTAAGTAGTTCTTCGGCTGAACATGTTGTCTCTTTATTTATCACAACATCATTCTGAAAAGTCGCTCTTTGACCAGGATTGGGTAAAAAAGGCGAAGATGATCAGGTGTTCGGCCCCCCTTCCCGAAGGCTCAACAGATCCAGTACTGGCCAGAATGCTTGAGCTCGCGCCTTATCAAGCGCCCTCAGGGGAAGATAAAGGGGGGAATAAAGAAGCCGAAAGCAGGCCTCACTCATTATTCATCCAAACCAGGGGAATTAGTGCCTCCGCGAAGGAGGATAACCGGGGAGAAGAACCTAAAATTCCTTCTCCCCAAGGAAGGAAGAGGTCCGCCTCTGAAGACTGGGAAACAATGGTTTCCAAACGAGGGAAGAAACCTTTGTCAGGGGGCCCTACCCCGGAGGGCATCCTTAGCACACAGTACCCGCAAGGGGACCAGCCCTCGACCGAGCTCTAAGTAAACAAAAGTACTTCATAGTAAATATACCCTGCTTTATTTCTGAGAACAATAACCGAGACATATGTCTTGTAGTTCGGATCGTAGCCCTTCTCGACAGAGTTCGTCTTCAGGGGATCTTCTTCCAGAGATGATGGAGAGCAAAACGCCTCCCCGTGCCTCCCCGCCTCGTGAAGCGGATGACCCTGAGGTGTCGTCACGGAGGATTTCTCCTGATCCGCCAAGGCCAGAGGGTAACCCTTCGGCCACCCGAAGTCCGGAGTATTCGGCTCCTAAGGAGAGCAACAGAAAGAGTTCGGGACTGTCCGGTGCGCGACCAGACGCACTGATGAATCTTCTGGAGCAAGCGGCTATCTCAGAAGCGCATCGTACACTGATGGGTACGGTGGTTGAGAGGATTTCATCCGCCGAAAGCGGGTTGCATGAAGCTTTTATGAGCCTGCTGAGAGGCTTTGAGGTACGCAAAGAAATATATATTTTTTGACGGTACCGCACACGCTAGGTGTGCCCTATGCAGATAGTAGCCCCTGAGACTCTGGTTGCTATCGAAAAGGACGGCGAATAGAGGATCATAGTCCTAGGTAATAACCGTGCTGCTTTCATGTGCAGGCGGCTCAGGGTCCGTTGGCTAGCCGGACTGGTGAGTTTGCCGAACTGAAGCGGCAACTTGATGCGGCAGATGCCGACATCGTGCTTGTAAACAAGCGGCTTGACGAGGCACAGGGTATGTATTTTCTCCGGTGATCAACACATATTAAGAGGAGCATGATGCTAGTATCTTTAATATGCTGTGACTGCAGATGGAGCTGCCGTCGTGGAGACCCTTCGGGCGGAACTTGCCTGAGCCAAGAAACAAGCCAGGAAGAGTGATGCGGCCGCCCTAAAGGCGGTCGAAGAGCTGAGAGCCGAACAGGCTGCGCATTGCCGAAGCAAAGAGAAAATAGCCAAGATGGCCGTTGAGTTGAAAGATGCCGCCGACTGTTATGAGCTTCTTGAAAAGGAAATCTAAACGAAGACGGCGGACCTAGAGAAAGCCATGGTAGCAGCCAAGGAAGCCCGCTCTAAAATCAGAGCGGCGAAGGAGGAGCTACGTCAAGCCGGAGATATCGCAGCTGGGAAGCCCTTTTTGTTGCGGACGAAGTTCAGAGATCCTAAGTATGCCCCTCTTGATCAATTATGGAGTTCTGCAGACGCATCCGTGGATTTGGCAGCGAGTGCTGCTGATGCGACCGAGTTTTTCAAAGATAAAAAAGATCACGAAGTGGAAAAGCTGTTCTGGTCGTAGTTCAATGTTCTAGTGCGTCCGCTGCTGTTAAATGAGCGAATAGCTGAGTGGGCCGAGCTCCATAGGTTGTCCGGGCTTGCCATGAGGTCTGTTGTGGATCATCTTTGGCCGGAAGGACCAAGGCCGAATAGTTATTTTGGCTTAGTGCAACGATTCCTTGGTGCTGTGCCGCATATCGACGCTATGAAGAGGTTAGCATGTATAGAGGGTGCGCGGATGGCTCTTGCCCGTGTCAAGACATACTGGGCAGAGATGGAGGCCACCGCTATTGCAACCCAGAGTTTGGCCGTAGGCTGGGTATCGGCCGAGCACTATTTTGAAGAAGTCCTAGAAGGCGCTCGTTTAATAGAGGCTCAGTGCTCGAAGAGTATCATGTTCTAGTGACATGTAACCCAATTGTAATAACAATGCTATTTGAATTATAAAGGCTGTGTTTATACTTTTGCCTAAAAGTATTATGATGCCTCCTTTGCGGTCATTTATGTATATATGTATATAACCTGAAAGTTTGCAGTCGTCGGCTTCAGCCCCCACACACATAATGCGGGGGTGTTCGCAAAAGCGCGTGTTCACACTTGATCCAACGTCTTGGTCCATTAAGTAGGTGGTAGCGCGGCGAATGAGGCAATCGGACTATATTGCTTTAACACTTTCACTTAACCATAGGAGTTTGACAGTGGGGCTACTATATAGCCCCTGGTACTTCCGCGCTCACCCGAGTACGGGGCGCGTATGTACATGACCGGGAAAACCAGCCCTTCGTTAATGCGGAGGAATCCCGAAGATTCCGCTAAGTCATCGAGTGGTTGACCAGTCTCGCGCTTTATCATGACAGTCAGTTTTCGGCTTTCTCTACTGAGGTGCTCATCGGGATGAACCAGGGCACAATCACAGTAGTTCTCCCGGTGCCACCTTAGCCGATAGAGCGAAACGTAAGGTAGCAAAACGCGGGAGCCGGGTAAACCCAACATTTGACCAAAGACATGATTCGGAGCTGATGCATATAAGGCCAAACTCGCGACGCCGAACACTCCCTAAGGTATTCGGTCTTTACAACATATACCGGGCTGAGTAACGCCCTTGAACCCTGAATTTCTAGGTATGTGCATTAGTCTGACGTGGCGAAATGCCAATAACGCCAGCGTCCCTCTCGGTTATACTGAGTATCCGGAGGATGTGAAGCAACAAGAGACAGTAAAAAAGGTTTACACAGGGTCTTAATCTAAAAAGAAACCTTTGAGCGGGGCCCTGCTACACGTCTGCGCCCGTGTCTCCGTTGTGTCGTATCCTGGAAGGGTGTAGCACGATTGTCATCTGTAAAATAGAAGAACTTAGGTGAAAGTTATCGTGCGAAAAATTGGTTATTCTCAATAAACCATTAAAATTCAAGATAAGTAAGGTCGAGCCGAACTGTGGTCCTTTTTGCATGCGGGAAGCCCCTGGTACCGCCTATGGGGGTATAACCATCAAATCAATCTCAGGTTTATCTAAGTTGTTACGGCTAGTGATGCGCCGGACTCGTCTAGCCGTGTCCGCGGTCTTGACGTCCGATCATTTATTCTGGTTTTAGTGTTCGGCTGCTAAAGCCACCACACGTTCTTCCGCGCGTAAGGAACACTCAATATTTCCGCTAACTATGATGATGCCCCGTGGACCGTGCATCTTAAGCTTAAGAGAAGCGTAATGCGGTACTGCATTAAAACGAGCGAAAGCTGTTCTTCTGAGTAGTGCTTGATAGCCGCTTCAGAATGGAGCGATGTTGAAGGTTAATTTTTCACTTCGGAAGTTGTCGGGAGAACCGAATACAACCTCTAGTACTAGAGAGCCCGTACAGCGGGCCTCTGGGCCTGGCATTACTCCTTTAAAGGTAGTATTGCTTTGGCTGATTCTTGTCGGGTCTATCCCCATTTTGCGGACTGTGTCCTGATATATCAGATTAAGACTACTGACGCCGTCCATAAGGACTCGGGTGAGATGGTATCCGTCGATAATTGGGTCTAGCACCAAGGCAGCCAATCCTCCATGCCGGATACTTTTCAGGTGATCCCTGCGATCAAAAGTGATCGGGTAGGCCGACCAAGGGTTGAACTTAGGGGTGACAGGCTCTAAGGCGCATATGTTTCGGAGTGCATGTTTTCTCCTTCTTTTTGTTACGTGAATCATGTTCACTGTTTTGACCTCTGGTGGGAATTTTTTCTGTCCCCCGGTGCTTTGCTGGCGAGGCTCATCCTCGTCTTCACTTGGTGTCTCTCTGCCCTTGTGTTCGGCGTTTAACTTGCCGGCCTGCTTGAAGACCCAGCATTCTCTGTGGGTGTGATTTGCAGGTTTGTTAGAGGTGCCATGAATCTGACATAATTTGTCTAGAATCTTGTTTAGGCTGGACGGCCATCTCTGTTGCCTTTGAAAGGCTTTTTCCGCTGACCGGGTCAAGAGCCCCTAAATCCGGCGTTTACCGCCGTGTTGTCCGGGCTGTCATTGTTATTTCGACGCTTGGTTTTACTGCGTCGTGGTTTTCCATTGCCATCCCTGACTTCAGATGTGCCTGGGTCGCTGGTGCTACTACGGGCCAGCCAGCTATCTTCGCCCGCGCAAAAGCGGGTCATAAGACTTGTTAGGGCTGCCATTGTCCTCGGCTTTTCTTGGCCGAGGTGTCTGGCGAGCCATTCGTCTCGGACACTGTGTTTGAAAGCTGCTAAGGCTTCGGCGTCCGGGCAGTCGACGATTTGGTTCTTCTTAGTGAGAAATCTGTTCCAAAGCTTTCGGGCTGACTCTCCGGGATGTTGAATTATATGACTTAAATCGTCTGCATCCGGAGGTCGGACATAGGGCCCTTGAAAGTTGGCCCTAAAAGCATCTTCAAGCTCCTCCCAACTTCCAATTGAATTTTCGGGGAGGCTCTTCAGCCAGTGCCAAGCTGGTCCTTTCAGCTTGAGGGGCAAGTATTTGATGGCATGGAGATCGTCTCCGCGAGCCATATGGATGTGGAGGATGAAGTCCTCAATCCAGACCCCAGGGTCCGTCGTTCCGTCGTACGCCTCTATGTCACGGGTTTGCATCCCTCTAGAAATTCGTGATCCAGCACCTCATCGGTGAAACATAGGGGGTGCGCGGCACCCCTGTATTTGGATGTGTCATGGCGTTCTGACGGTTGTAGTGTTCAGTTTTGATTATGCGCTGGAGCGTGCTTCCTAGATCCGTAGATGGATCTGGTCACACCGGCTTTTTGATGCAAGTCCTCGCGTGGATCATGTGCTGGCTTATGTGCGGCCTCGTTAGCCACCCTATCGCGGCCACGAGGTGGTCGATCCGACGGGTCGGCCATTTTATTTTTCGGCTGTGTGGGCTCTAAGGACTCATCATCGAATTCAGGCAATAGCTTGCGCTTTGGATAGCTCTTTGTGTGGCAACTACCATCATACTTTTCTTCAGTGTCGAGCACTTTGTTCCATCTACTGTTGATCGTATTCTGCGCGGCTTTAAGCCTTTGCTTCTGCTTCTTCAGACTCCTCGCGGTGGCAATAAGCCTTCTACGGAGGTTCTCTTGTTCCAAGTGCCTTTCCGGGATGATGTGTGCGTCGTTGTCCGGACTGTTTTCCTCACTGGAGAGAGGTTGATGAGCTTTATCCTCGGCGTTGACGTGACCGAACAGCGGCTCCGTACTATGTTCGCCGTTCGCTGGTTCATCCTGCTCTATCGCCGGGTCAATGTGGTCATCGTTTCCTCCGGAGTCGACCGGGGTGTTATTTTTTCTTGCGCTGTTATCGCTGTTTTTGCCGAGGCGGGATTTGGAGCGGCGCCTACGCCGCCGCTTTGGTTGCTTCTCGAGGGGGTTATCCTTCGCTGCATCCTCCCATTCCTCATCATTGTCTTCCTTGGGTGTATCCACCATGTATATATCATGTGATGAAGTGGTTGCCCAGCGCCCTGTGGGCGATGGTTCCTGTTCGTCTCCTGCATCGTCGTCCATACCGTTGATGTCTTCGGAGCCGAAATCGAGCATGTCGGTTAAATCGTCGACAGTGGCTACTAAGTGGGTGGTGGGTGGGGAGCGAATTTCTTCATCGTCCGCATCCCACTCTAGCCGGACATAGTTCGGCCAGGGGTCTCCTGAAAAGGAGAGAGACCTCAACGAGTTTAACACGTCGCCAAAGGGTGAGTGCTGAAAGATGTCCGCGGAGGTAAACTCCATGATCAGTGCCCAATCGGATTCGATAGGCATGGACGCAGGCGGCTCGGAGCCCGTGGTCGGGGACGAATCCCACGGTTCGGCAACACGGGTGTCGTAGGAGGTGAAGTCAGTATTCGGCCCTATTGCCACTAAGTGTGCGGCCTCCGAGGCAGGGTCCATCCACCCGTCCTCTGATGACGCGATTTTCTCCGGTTTGAGGGCCGGGGTAGTCACAGGTGTGATCTCCCGAGCACTGTCCGACGGCAGAGCTAAATCGTGCTCGTCGTGACTGTGCGGCGCACATGAGATGGGCTCGAATCGGTCGAAGATCAAGTCTCTGCGGATGTCGGCAGTATAGTTCAAGTTTCCAAACCTGAATTGATGGCCAGGGGCGTAGCTCTCGATCTGCTGCAGATGACCAAGCGAGTTGGCCCGTAGTACGAAGCGCCGAATACGAAGATCTGTCCGGGGAGGAAAACCTCACCCTGGATCGCATCATTACCGATGATCGAAGGAGCCATCTAGCCTTACGGTGACAGCACGGTGGAACTCTCAATGAAAGCACCAATGTCGGTGTCAAAACCGACGGATCTCGGGTAGGGGGTCCCGAACTGTGCGTCTAAGGCGGATGGTAACAGGAGGCGGGGGACACGATGTTTACCCATGTTCGGGCCCTCTCGATGGAGGTAATACCCTACTTCCTACTTGATTGATCTTGATGATATGAGTATTACAAGAGTTGATCTACCACGAGATCGTAGAGGCTAAACCCTAGAAGCTAGCCTATGGTATCATTGTTCTTGTCCTACGGACTAAACTCTCCGGTTTATATAGACACAGGAGGGGGCTAGGGTTACACAGAGTCGGTTACAAGGGAGGAGATCTACATATCCGTATTGCCAAGCTTGCCTTCCATGCCAAGGAGAGTCCCATCCAGACACGGGACAAAGTCTTCAGTCTTGTATCTTCATAGTCCAACAGTCCGGCTGTCCGAGGACCCCCTAATCCAGGACTCCCTCAGTCGCCACCTGTCGGCTGGTGGAAGTCGGCTGCTGGGCCTTGCGCTTGTTGTCGTTTGGCTGCTGGCGCCGACTGTTGTCTCCAGCTGGCGTTTGAGGAGCCGGAGGGAGCACCTTCCCAGAAGTATCCACGCGGAGCTCCGACTTCATGGAAGAGTCGGCAGTAGCGTACTTGTCTGCTGTGATCAGCAGCTCATCGAGTGTGGCCGGCTCGTCGCAGAGGAGTCGGTGCTTGAGTAAGGTGCCCTATCGGCACCCGGCAGTGAAGTACTCGATTGCTTGGACCTCGTGCACCCCTTCGCAGGAATTGCGCAGTTCAGCCCACCGCGTTAGGTAGTCGCAGGTGGACTCGTCGGGGCCTTGGACGCACAGTGAGAGCTGGCGAGGCTTGGGAGGCCGCTTGTAGGTGCTGGTGAAGTTGCAGACGAATACTTCAGTGAAATCTACACAGTTGTTGATGCTGCGGGGCTTCAGGCTGTTCAGCCATGTCCGGGCCGTGCCCTGGAGCATGAGCGGAACATACTTCACAGCAACGCGCTTGTTGCCGTTTGCTATGCTGATGGCCGTGGAGTAGTCGACCAGCTAGTCCTCCGGCTTCACAGAGCCATTGTACTTGGGCGTATCCCGGGGAAGCGTGAACCCTTTGGGAAAGGGCTCGTCGCGTATGCGGGGGCCGAAACAGGGCGGGCCCAGCGCGTCTTCTTCTAGCACCAGGGATCGAGCGAGGCGGTTGATGCGGTGGCGTGCGTCATTCTCTCCGACTCCTTCCCGGCGGCCCAGCTGGTCGCCGAGTGTCGGGTACTCTATGGGCGGCGAGGAAGCGCGCCTCTCCCTGCGAGGAGGAGGAGGCGGACAATCGTCTTGTCGATCCACTGCTCGTGGGCGGCCGTCTTGGTCGCACTCGATGGTGATGCGTGTGCGGCTGCGGCTAGCAGCCTGCTCTTTGTCTCTCTTGTCGCGGATGCCACCAGTCGGCGGCCGGGAGGTCGCGCCGTGATCTCGGCGAGGAGGCGGGTCGTCATTCCGCCGGTCGGGTTCTTCGGCGCGGCAGCCGGCTTCTTGCTGCTCGGCAGCCGCGTCAATGAGCTGCTGGACGCGCTCCGTCATGTGGCGGCGCTCGTCGCCCTCGAGGTTGTCCAGCTCGTCTGCTGCCGCCTGGGCAGCTCATATGTTTTCCATGGGCGTGGTGTAGACAGGGCGGTCTGCCCCGAACATGCTGGCGATGCCTGTGCCACGCTGCCGGACCGTGCCAATGCGGCTGGGCCCGCTAGGAGCCGGCGTGCCGCCAACAGCGCAGTCCGTCTCGCGCTGGTAGGCCTCCGAGAGGCGTCTCATGCTGGCCAACTTCTTGGCGCTCTCGACGAGCAAGACGCAGCGAGCTTCCAGCGTCTCGGCGTCGGCATCTTCTGCGATGGGGGCCGACAGGTCTAGTAGCGTTGCCTCGAGCGGGTCTTGGGCACCGCCACCAGAAGCTCCATCGTGGCTGATGACGAGCACCTCCGTGATGGTGCTGCCGCCGCTGTCGGCGCGAGGGAGAGGGTCATTGATGACCACCACGTTGGTGGGGCAGGCATCAAGGGATGCGGCGTCCGAGTCGACAAGCATCGGGTCGGTGGAGCCGATCGACTCCAGGTCGGAGGCGGGCTTGTTGGCGATGTCGAGCTTGCCAAGGAGATCGACGAGGCAACCCTCGGAGTTGGCTGCGCCTGCGCCTGGTGCGGGCTCGTCGGAAAGGCGGATCTCGCCAACAAGGTCAGTGAGGCCAGCCGCTGCGCAGGCAAGCTCTGCGCCACGCAGCGCGTCGGTGCTGATGCCATTGGGCGTGCGGGGCTTGCTGCGCTCGCTGGGGAGGAAGATGGTTCCCGTCCAGAATAGATCTCCGGACGACGGTGCACCTAGCCCCACGGTGGGCGCCAAATGTCGGGGGTGTCGTGCGACATATGCCAAAGGGTGGCTTATCATGGAGGGGGCTAATAAGACGTCGCCGATGCTAGGAAACGGGATGAGGCGAAGACATCCACGCCGACGAATCTTACCCAGGTTCGGGGCTTTCCTAGGAGATAACACCCCTAGTCCTACTCTGCGGGGTCTCCCGCATGATCACTAAGGCAACAATGGAGGCTACAAGCTTGCTCCTTGAGCTGTTTCTCTAGAGGGGGAAGAAGAACAAGTCTAGCCCTAGCCTCCTCTCACTATATGCGTGTGTAGATGAACTAAAGTCTGAACCCTTTGCATGGGTGACCTGGGAGGTTTATATAGGCATACCCCCCAGGGGTACAAAGGTAATCTGGCCGGGTGGTGGCCCTGGCTGTCAGTGTCTACGGTCGCCAGCTTCTCCGCCGGCCGCTGGGGCCCGCCTCCTGGTGGGCCCCGCTGGCTGTCTCGTGCTTGGTCAACAGGCCGCGCCCGCCGCTCGCGGGTCTTGCCGGCTGCTCAGCACTGTAGCGATGCTGGTAATGATGAATGCTTTGTCGGGGAGGCATGGCTACAGTACCGCCGCCTGGCGGGCGTTCACTGTAGCCACTCCCCGTCTCTTCTGGTTAATGGCGCACAATCTCCAAGGAGAGGAAGGCCGCCTGGTCAGAGACCGGCCTCCCTACGAGCCGACTGGTCTGGGCTCGCCGCCTTCTGGCTCCTCGTGGACAGGTAGGGCCCGCCGCTTGCGGGCCATACCGACAACCTGTCGTGGGAGCATGGCTCCCTCTGACAGGGGTGATGTCATGGACGGCATGGCAACAGTGCCGCACCGGACGGGAGATCTCCGTTAGCACGTCGCGCTGTAGCCACGCTTGGTCCTAGATTCGGGGGTGGCAAGGCCTGCTGTAGCTATGCCCTAACTCTTCATATTTATGTGGGTGCGGACTTTGAGGACGCCTAGGGCCGCCTGCCAGGAGCCGGCCCACATCATGGCCGTCTGTTGGGTTCCGCCGTCTCCTGGCAGCCGCCCGTTGGACCAGCCGGGCACGCGGAGGCTGCGCTTGGCTCTTTGGTCCTTGAGGGAGCTGCCGGCCCTGATGTCTTGAAGTGCGATGGGGGGCCAATGAGGCTACCCATGGCCAATTACTCCGAGAATGAGGAGCTCGGCCGCATCAACAAGCGGTTTGACGAAACGCAAGGTATGCGACACTTTTATATACCTGAAGTGATAGGTGTGCTAATTCTTTTAACTTACTGAGTTTTATGATTACACTCATAGTTGGCGCTGCCGAGGTCGAGTCCCTGAAGAGCGCGCTTGCCCAAGCCAAAAAGGAGGCGGAGGTGAGCAGGGCGGCCGCTGACAAAGTGGTGAAGGAGTTGGAGGCGGAGCGAACTGCCCACCGAAAATATGAGGCGCGGTTGGGCGAGGTCGAACAAGAGCTGAAGGACGCCATAACTAAGTGTGGGTCCTTGGAGCAGAAGACTTCGGATCAAGCCTCCGAACTTGCCAAAGCTCTCTAGAGTGTGAAGGAGGCTCGGGTTGAAGCCCAGGGCACTTGCCAGGAGATCCAGGAGGCAAGGCAGATAGTGGCTGGTAAGGCCTTTCTACTGCAGAGCAAATTTGTAAGTAGGAGATACATCTTTGCTGACCCGAGTTTGGAGTTCTTCAGGCGCGTTTGCAGATCTGCCCAGGAGTGTCGCTGACGCCGCGGAGTTCTTCCGAGACGAAGAGGGGAGCTCGACGGAGAAGCTGTTCTGGTCGCAGTACCTTGCGCCAGAGCATCCGGTGCCCCTCCGTGATCAGCTAAAGCAGCTGACCGAGCTGCATAGGGTGGCCGAGTTGGCTATGAAGGATGTAATAGTCCGTCTTTGGCCAGCCGAGCCCATACCCAGCAGCTACTTCGGACTCGTGAGGTGGCTAGTCAATGCGTGTCCCTGGATCTACGCCATAAAGCGGTCGGCCTGCATAGAATGTGCCCGGATGGCCTTCGCCCGCGTCAAGGTGCAATGGGCGAAGATGAAGGCCATCGCAATTGCCACCGCAGGGCCGCCTGAAGGCAAGGATCACCAAAGGCCGGAGAGGTACTTCGGCGAGGTCCTGGAGGGAGCCCGAATTGTAGAGGGCCAATGTTCAAAGGATATCATATTTGAGTAATGGAGTTTGGTTTGCAAAGACCATGTAATGAACTCATGATGTTAAATATTTATGCTTGCGCCTTATGATTTGGTCAGTTTATCCTCCTGTTTGGCCGTTTTATATGTGAAGATTGCCAGTCGTCGGCTTCCGCCCCCGTGAAAGTATTTCTGGGGTGTTCACAAACACGTGTCTGCTCTTTATCAAACGTCTTGTCCCGTGGAGGAGGCATCCTCTAGGTGAACTAGTCAACCAGACTATGCTGCTTTATTATCCTCACTTAGCCATAGGAGTCCATTGGTGGGGCTAAGTACTAGCCCCTGTTGCGTGAACGACAATCCGGAGTACGGCGCCTTTGCAACACGGCTTGGTCAAATCCCAGCCTCTCGTATAACATGGCATAAATCGCGAACGATTCGTAGTATGATAGTAAGTCACCGGATCGCTGACCAGCTCTCGCATATCATGACAGTCAGTTTTTGGCTTTCTCTACTGAGTACTTGACCGGACGAACCGGAAATACAATCGCAGTAGTTCTCCCTTTACTACCTTAGCCAAACTTGCGGAACGTAAGGTGGTAAACACAGGAGCCGGGCAACCCAACTATAGACCAAAGACATGATTCGGAGCCGATGCATATAGTGCAATATCCGGTACGCTGAAGAGTTCCCTATAGATGTTCCGACTTTAGAGTTTGCGGGGCCAGAGATAACCCCTAGTATAAAGGCCATGCCGAAGCGCGAACGTCAGTCGAAAGCAAGGAGGGAATATGGATGATAAGACAATAAAAAACCCCCAAAAAAGGTGGGATCATCTGCTTACTTTATATCCTTATCAGTACGTCGAGGCGTGTTTCGACAGATAATGCCATAAATATAAAGGTCATGTTACATGCCTAAAAAATTACATAAGGGAACACAGGGCCTAAAAGTAATGGTTCGAAGACTCCAGTGATGCCCTGCCGCACGTCTGCGCCGTTTCTCCTTAGTAACGAATCCTTTGACAGGGGTATTTGATGGTTGTCCGTAAAGGAGGGGAAAACAAGCCTTGAAAGGGTCCCTGATGCAACCATACAGCGGATAGAGCTCTTAATGAACATGCAAAAAATGTATAATGTCCAAATAGGGTCAAGCCGTACTATGGACTATTTCCGCAGTGTGCCTCCGGTGTTGCCGAAGGTATTTTGAGTGCGTAGTTATGTACGCGCGGTACGTAAGCCGCAACCTTATAGGGCCGTCGGTGGAGGCCGAACTGCTAATTGAGGTCCGGATCCATCGAGTCATCGCGGTGCGGTGCAGACCGGACTCGTTTGGAGATGTCATTGGCTTTAATATCCGACGAATTATTCGGCTTGACAATGCCGCCATATACCTCGGCTGCAAAGGCCACGGTGTGCTCTTTGGTACAAAGGGAGCGCTCCATATTTCCATTGACTGTGATAACGCCACGAGGTCCGGGCATTTGAAGCTTTAAATAAGCATAGTGCGGGACTGCATTAAAGCGAGCGAAAGCAGTTCCTCCGAGCAGTGCGTGATAACCACTGCGAAAGGGGACGATGTCGAAGATCAGTTCTTCGCTTTGGAAATTGTCTGGGGAGCCGAATACTACCTCTAGGGTTAATGAGCCCGTACAACGGGCCTCCACGCCGGGTATCACACCTTTAAAGGTGGTGTTACTGGGCTTGATTCTTGATGGGTCGATGCCCATCTTGCGGACAGTGTCTTGATAAATCCAGTTGATACTGCTGCCGCCGTCCATGAGGACTCTAGTGAGATGGTATCCCTCGATGATTGGATCAAGTACCAGGGCGGCCGAACCCCCGTGATGGATACTGGTTGGGTGGTCCCTGCGATCAAAGGTTATTGGACAGGCTGCCAATGGATTGAATTTTGGGGTGACAGGCTCTATGGCGTAGACGTCCCTTAGTGATCGCTTGCGCTCCCTTTTGGGAATGTGAGTGACATAGATCATGTTCACTATTTTCACTTTGGGGGGAAACTACTTTTGGCCCCTGGTGTTCGGCTGTTGGGGCTCATCATCATCCTCACTTGGAGGTCCCTTTCCCTTGTGTTCGTTGGTTATCTTACCGGCCTGTTTCGAAACCCAATAGTTTCTATTGGTGTGGTTTGCAGGCTTGTCGGGTGTGCCATGAATCTTTCAGGGCCTGTCGTGGAATAGTCACGGCAGATGTCCTCGTGAAAGGACTTAGTCGTGGAGCCATCGCAACTAGGAAGCTTAAAGGGGTTAAAGCGGGACAAAGGACACGAGGGTTATACTGGTTCGGCCCCTTACGGTGAAAGTAAAAGCCTACTCCAGTTGAGGTGGAATTACTAGGGTTTCGATGACCAGGGAGCGAATCCGCTATGCCTGGCTACCGATTTGATGTTACCCGTCCTGAACCGCCGCCGGGTCGTCCCTTTATATATAGAGGTTAACGCCCAGCGGCTCTCAGAGTCCCGGCCGGCTCATAAACAGTGTCCGGCTCGGTATCTTAACTATTCTTGCCTTACAATACAAGTCATGCCATTACGGCGGTTTATCACTATGGGCCTTAAGTCGACTATGGGCTTTAGGCCCTTTACTGAACCGCCATCTTCAAGCTTGATATTGGGCTTCATATGATGAATCGCCATAACGTAACCCGACCCCTCCTAGGCGGGTTACGCCAGTAGTTATATCCCCAACATTAGGCACCAGATTGATTTGAATTGGTTCATGCCAATCTT
The DNA here is from genome assembly GCF_018294505.1 of Triticum aestivum. NCBI lineage: Eukaryota > Viridiplantae > Streptophyta > Magnoliopsida > Poales > Poaceae > Triticum > Triticum aestivum. Next base: position 402,370,541 of record NC_057799.1, read on the forward strand.
CAATACCTTAAGAAAAAACCTTCTGCCTTCTGTCTGTGCAAAAATTATAACCCGCCATGACGTCATCTTCTGGATTCTTGGTAACCCGCCATGACGTCATCTGCCATTAATGCACGCTTTACCCAACGTATCTCAACGGATCCTTATCTTAATAACCATCCCGAAAATCGAGGCGTCTCTGTAGTTGGATAATCATGTTTTTGGCCTCCTCGTTTTTCGCGCCCACTTATCAGTCTTCCCTTATAAATAAGCACGACCAGGTCTTTTCTCATTCTCCCCCTTTCTATCGTCTTCCTCCTCTCGATGCCTCAGCGCCCGAACTCTGCCGCCGCCGTCGACCTTCACATCTGCACCAGCCAAGGCCGCTGCATCAACCTGTCCTGACCAGAGAACTGCGACGCACCTCCGCTGTTCAGCAGCTCCAGTATGTATTCCTCTTCTCGAATATCAGATCTGCATTAGGGTTTCTGCATTCTTTCGTGTTCTTCATAGTTCATCACGGTTTCTTCGTAGTTCTTCCGCCGCGGTCTCCTTTGATCCAAAAGTGGTACGAAACTCATGCGGTAGTTGTTTTGCGTCTATTTTCAATACTAGCAGATCCCTTTTGCTTGTAAAAAGACCTCCTTAGAGCTCACGAACTTATCTGTACCAGTTTTTTAGGTCTAGAATATTTTCTTTTCTGAACGACCATTTGATCCAAAATAACAGCTGCAACTTGTGAAACTTGTTTGTGCGACACTTAGGCAAAAACTGTATCCGTTAGCCATGGCGGCTCTTATCCCCGGCTTAAAGAGGCAATGCTCAATGAATAATCCTGATCACTCATAGTGGATTTAAATAATTTAATTGCTACTGTTTCCCATGGCAGCTTAAACAATCTGACACAATTAGCCATATATCATTAGGCCCCTTCGCAAGCCGCCATCTTGAATATGAATTGAAATATTTTCTCTGGCTTAAATTTGAGCCGGAAATTTTTATTTTGTCATAGGCTTCCATCCTTCATAATGCCGCCCAAGGCTCCCAAAGCACCCGTCACATGCAACTGGGTTAGATCCACCGTCACTGGTAGCATCTTAAACGATTTTGTGAAGACTGGTCATCTGCCAAAGAAAGAGATCATGTCTTATCGTGCTCCTGACCCGTCAGAAGAAAAGCCTCAACCCAAGGATGAGGAAGTTGTCATTTTTACTGATCACATGAACCGGGGTTTTGCTCCACCCGGCTCAAAAATTTTCAGAGACGTCTTGCACTTTTTTGACCCGCGACCTCAAGACATCGGACCCAATTCCGTGTCAAACATCTGCAATTTCCAAGTATTCTGTGAGGTGTACCTTGGAGAAGAACCTAGCTTACTACTCTTTAGAGAGTTATTTTATCTGAACCGTCAAAACGAATGTGCCCACGGGCCCAGCTTGGAGCTTGGCAGAATCTCAATCCAGCGACGTAGAGACTGTCTCTTCCCTTATGCCGAGCCGCCGAGTCACCCTAAAGATTGGAACCAGACATGGTTCTACTGTCAAGACACTTCTCCGGCTAATGAGAACCCTTTGCCCGGCTTTCGCGCCCTGCGCCTGGAGTCAACTCACCCCTTACCAGATAAATTATCTCCGGCTGAACGTCAAACACTTGGCCCCACCATGAACAAGATCAAAGCTCTTCTGGGGAACGGCCTAAACGGCATTGACTTGGTCCGGGTTTGGATTACCTGGCGGGTGATTCCTTTGAGCCGCCGCCCCGGCTTGATGTGCGATTACACAGGCTAGAAAAATGATCCTCTACGGCACAGTCCTGACGACTTACCTGAGGATGTCATTGATGACATGACCAAGGCTCTTCTGAACGAGAGCCTGGCAGATTGCATGAAAGCGGGCTTAAGTCCTTTCTGCAAGGCTAACCCGGCTCCAGCGGTAAACCATTAACTTGAGTATCTTACTTTCCACTTTGATAATTTCATCTTTACTCAAAAACTCTTGCTATATTTTACAGGCTGGTGATAAATTCTGGAAGGTCAAGTATGACCATGAGGCTGCAAAGAAAGCCAGAAAGGCCAAGAAAGCCGCCAGGAAAGCCGCTGCCCGTAAGAAGGGGAACAAACCTAGCGCCTCGGATATGTTTCATCTGGACGATACCTCCCAGTCAGAGGTAACTCTTGACTCTTTAGGCTCCTTCTTTAACCATCTTATTGACACTGATTATCAGCAGGAGGATACAGGAGCAAGTCATGCAGTAATTGAAGAGGTAACTATAATTTCCTCCGACTCCGAGCCTTTGCCGAGACAGAAAGTCTGAAGGGTAACCCGGAAAGTAAGATTTTCACATCCTTTAGCTTATCAAGATCCTAAATTTCTTTTGAAGCGACAGATTCACGAGAGTCGGAGGCAGACCCAGACCAATAAATATGCGGACCTCTCCTCCGGCTTACCTGATGTAACAAGATAACGCCGGACTGAGGTTATCTCTGATTTATATTCTTTGTATCCTTTGGCGGGTTTCACTCGTCAACCACTCAATTCTTCTGACTCAAACTATCAGGGAACTTCACCTTCCTCCGGCGAATCAATGCAGTCCAGCATGCCGGCTTTCAAAACCGCTCCAGGGTAATGATAATCTGTTTATCTTGTGCTTATCTTACTCATGTTTTTGTACTAACCCTTTAATTTTCAGTGTACAAGTAAAGCCCAGCAAGAGGACGAAGAGAAGTAAGCCGGCCGAAGAGCCAACCTTTGCTGAACCGGAGCTCAGAACGGCTGCTCTTGATACTTCCGCTCATGAGCCGCCGCCTGAACCAGCCCATGATACTCCAACTCTCACCACTGATCCGTCCGTCGAACAAGCTATGGAAGGTTCTGAGAACCCAAAGAACCCTAGCCCGGCCAAGGCGGATGACCCGGACGTCGAAATCATCCGGACTGACTTCGTTGAACCGGGGAGACCCACCGCGCCGGCCAAGTGCTCCGCCAAAGAAGAACTTCTGGAACACCGCAAAACCTGGCTGGATGTCACTGATTATTCTCATCTGAGTATTGGAGAAATCGTCTCTGGTTATGTAAACCAAGTGCACAACAGCCGGGATCTGGAAATTGATATGGTGAAACAAATACACCAAAAATCTGAGGTATAACTCTTGTTGCTTGTTCCTTAGTTATCCTTACTATGCCAGCCCCCAAGTCTATTACTTATGATGAAATATGTTGTAGACTTAACACCAGCTTGGTAATCACTGCAAGAAAACCGGCTTATCCGGTAGCACCCAAGGGCCGGCTCAGACAACATATTTGAACCAGTCTTCACCGTATTTTAACCAAGCACTTGAACAGCAATATGCATTAGCCCCCAAGTGCCAAGTACCTTTGCCTGCAAAGTGCTCGGGACTTATTTCCATGAACCGCCACTGTAAATAGAGCTCTTTAGCATACATTAGTCCCCAAGTGCCAAGTATCTTTGCTTGCAAAGTGCTTGGGACTTAATGTTGCATTATGATTACCCTAACTGTAACCCGGAATTTATACAGGCCGCCATTAAGCAATTTGAATCGGAGATCTTTGACTTGAAGAATCGCCTGAAAACTCAAGAGAGTGACACCCAAAAGGCGAATTCCAAGTTTGAATTGAGTGTATCCGCACAAGAGAAATTGAAAAAGAAGTTTGAAGCAGAGAGAAAGGCCTGGGCGGATGAAAAGACCGCTTTGCTCATCCGGGCTGAACAAGTAGAGGCCACTCTTGCAGAAACAACCGCCGAGTTATCCGGCTTAAAACGCCATGTATCTCAGATGGTCTCAGCAATATTTGGTAAGTTACCCTGTAAGTGTTATCTAGTTTAAATCCTTTACAACAAGCATCTCAATTGTCATCAGCTCACCTGACTTTGTAATGCAGGCCCCAGGAGTTCCAATCTCAACCAAAGCATGCTGACAAAGCTGAAGGCCATTTATACCCTAGTGGAACAACTCTACACCGGGTCACAACGCGCCTTAGCCGTCGTGGCTCTGTCAAATGAAGTTCCCACTCATCTGGCAGATGTGCTAAGGCTTGCTGTGCTACCTCAACGATTCCAGGAATTCAGACGAGCTTCTGCAAGAGCCGGAGCCATAGCTGCATTAAGCCGGGCCAAGGCGTGGCTACCGGAGCTAGACTCGGCCGACATCACCCTTGGGTATCCCAGTTTGAAGGAGGACGGCACCCCCTTTGACCAGAAGGATTTCGCCGCTTGCGTGAAGGACATACGCCCTGTGGCCACTCTGATCGGTAATGACATGGATCTTACCAAATACCAACCAGGTTATGACGCCGAGAATCAGAGAATTCCAACACCACGTTATGAAGCAATCAGCCTGATCCCTCCCACTCGTAAGCATACCTTCGCCCCTGACGTTGATCCGGCCGGGTTAATTGATGATAAAGCTGAATTTGAAGCCTTGAGTGGCATTGACTGGAAATCATCAACCTTCCAGGACAGGGAAACAGACGAAGGAGCGGAAAGGGATGAACCGGAAGCTTCAGCCCAACAACACCTTTGATCCCTCAGGCGGCTCATATTTATGTCTTGATAAAAAACAATGCTTCACTATTTGGACTCGGGGAGTCATGTAATAGAGTAGGAAAACACTTATTTTTGTCATGCCATCGCGCACTTGTGTGGCGCTCAACACTGTTTAAGCCGCCATCTTATATTCCCCCATTTTATGCTGATCTTCTTCTTTCCTTACGTTTAAAGTGCTGCCTTTAACTGTCCTGCATAGAGAACAAATTACAAGTCCCTTGGCAGCTTACCGCATAGAGGGTCATATATTTTACATATAACCCGGAGTATGAATCAAAATCATAAAAAACCGGTTCTCAATTATATCTTTGAGACAACCATAACAATATACCTATGACCCTTCGATTACACTTCCGGTTTATGTGACCCGAACAATGAGGGTGAGAACCCAACTCTGTAATACGATGTTTATTATATGCGACCATCTTTATTGATCAAGGTTAAGCCGGTGGAATAGGAACCACCCTTGAACACTTTAGACATGATCAAAAGAACTTCCAGTAAAATCCAAAAACTTGTTTGCAAAAAGAGACTTCAAAAATTTGGAGGCTTCTGATTCGAATACGACCAGAAAACCGTCCCAAAGGGGTTAAGCTAAGATTCGAATACGATCATATAGCCCCCAGTGGTTTTCGCGTTGCCGATCAAGAGGGTACCGACAGCTATGTCCTCTTTGGTTCGAATACGACCTATGTTTGAACAGGAAGCCCCCAAATGACCTGGAGAGTTGTTTAACGATGCTGATTCGAATATGATCCACGTCGGTTCCCAAAGGGGGTTGAGCTATGATTCAAATATGACCAAGAAACTCCCCAGTGAGCTCGGCAGTGTGCCGATCAAAAGGGTATCGACAGCTATGTTCTCTTTGGTTCGAATACGACCTATGTTTGAACAGGAAGCCCCCTAGTGATCATAATATTTAACGGCTAGATTCGAATACGATCGTAAGCCGGATTAGCCCCCAAGTAATCATGTGATATTATAATGAAAATAACACTGACACATTTACCTTTGAGGGGAAAAAGGACAGAGGTCCTGCTTTATTATTTATCATAATATATACATTGTCACGGAAGTATGTACATTATGAGAGCCGGTGGCTCAAGTGTAATAAGGTCGAAGATGAGCGATATTCCACGGCCGACGGGTCTCCTCCTCTGACTTAAGTGAATCTTTGTGCTCACGAACATCGATGAGGTAGTATGACCCATTGTGCAAGTTCTTGCCGACCACAAAGGGCCCTTCCCAAGGTGGGGATAACTTGTGTGCATCTGTTTGATCCTGGATGAGCCGGAGCACCAAGTCACCTTCCTGAAAGGTTCTGGACTTAACCCGGCGGCTGTGATAGCGGCGCAGGTCTTGTTGGTAAATCGCCGAGCGAGCTGCTGCTACGTCACGCTGTTCGTCCAACAAGCCAAGAGCATCCTGACGCGCTTGTTCATTGTCCGCCTCAACATAAGCCGCCACACGAGGCGAGTCATGACGGATGTCGCTAGGGAGAACCGCCTCGGCTCCGTATACCATGAAGAAAGGCGTATAACCCATAGACCTATTAGGAGTAGTATTGATGCTCCATATCAAAGAGAGTAATTCCTCCACCCAACAACCCGGCGTCCGCTGCAAAGGTACCAAAAGCCGGGGCTTGATGCCTTTCAAGATTTCCTGATTGGCTCTCTCAGCTTGACCATTGGATTGGGGGTGAGCCACTGATGAAACATCAAGTCGAATATGCTCTCGTTGACAAAATTCTTCCATGGCGCCTTTAGATAGATTGGTACCATTGTCAGTTATAATGCTGTGTGGAAAACCAAAGCGAAATATCACCTTTTTCATGAACTGAACCACCGTGGCTGCATCACACTTACTAACTGGCTCTGCCTCAACCCACTTCGTGAACTTGTCAACCGCCACCAAGAGGTGGGTCTTCTTATCCTTGGACCTTTTGAAAGGTCCAACCATATCAAGCCCCCAGACTGCAAATGGCCAAGTGATTGGAATCATCCTCAACTCTTGAGTCGGCACGTGAGCACGTCTTGAGAACTTCTGACAACCGTCACATTTACTGACTAAGTCCTCTGCATCAGCATGAGCCGTCAGCCAATAAAAACCATGACGAAAAGCTTTGGCCACAAGGGATTTTGAGCCGGCATGATGGCCACAATCCCCCTCGTGAATCTCATGTAAAATTTCTTGACCTTCCTCAGGGGAAACACAACGCTGAAAAGCCCCAGTGACACTGCGATGATGCAACTCGCCATTGGCAATTATCATTGACTTAGATCGCCGGGTTATTTGTCTGGCCAAAGTTTCATCCTCAGGCAATTCTCCCCGGGTCATGTAAGCCAAGTATGGCACTGTCCAATCTGGGATAACATGAAGAGCCGCCACCAACTGTGCTTCTGGGTCCGGAACAGCCAAGTCTTCCTCTGTAGGTAACTTGACAGAAGGGTTATGCAGAATATCCAAGAAAGTATTAGGCGGCACCGGTTTTCGCTGAGAGCCCAGCCGGCTTAAGGCATCAGCCGCCTCGTTCGTACTGCGGTCAATGTGCTCTACTTGGTAACCCTGAAAATGTCCGGCAATGGCATCAACTTCACGGCGATAAGCCGCCATGAGGGGGTCCTTGGAATCCCACTTGCCTGATACTTGTTGAGCCACCAAATCTGAGTCGCCAAAGCACCTTACCCGGCTTAAGCTCATCTCCTTAGCCATCCAAAGACCATGGAGCAAGGCCTCGTACTCAGCTGCATTGTTAGTACAGGGAAACATCAACCGTAGCACATAATGAAATCTATCACCTCGAGGGGAAGCTAACACGACTCCAGCCCCCGAGCCCTCCAATTGCCTGGACCCGTCGAGGTGAATAGTCCAGTATGTGTTATCCGGTTTCTCTTTAGGCATCTGCAGCTCTGTCCAATCGTTGATGAAAACCACCTTGATCACCTTGAGAATTCTGAAAATTGGAATTTGAACCGCCGCCCGGGCCATGAAAGCCGCCGCCACCTGAGCCGCCGCCCTGCCCATTGTTACCGTTGAACATGTTGGAATTCTTGAAAGCTTTCATGATCGCGCAGTCTTTCCATAGATGAGTGGCCGGCTTCTCCCTAGAGCCATGCCTTGGACAGGGCTCATTTAACAATTGCTCAAGCATCGGGCCTGACCCGCCAGACCGGGGAGGTGGTCTCCCCTTATGTCGGTGATTATTACCCTGCGCGTTGGTGTTAGCCACAAACTCCATACCATCATCAACCTTACGTTTATTATTTCCTTGACTCGCCGGGTTATGTAGAGGGCCCTTGCCATTGCCATTCTTCTTTCCCTTCCCTGTCTTTTCATCATCAGACGCGGGATCCTTGGTACTATCAGAGTCGGCGTACTTGACCAGAGCCGCCATCAGCGTAGCCATATCGTTGCAATCGCGCTTGAGCCGCCCGAGCTTCATCTTCAGGGGCGCAAAACGACAATTTTGCTCCAACATTAAGACTGCAGAGCCGGCATCCATCTTATTAGACGAATGTATAATTTCCTTGACCCAGGGTACCCAATGGGTTGTAGATTCGCCTTCTTGCTGCTTGCAGCTAGTCAAATCCACAATTGACATAGATTGCTTACATGTATCTTTGAAGTTTTGGATGAACCGGGCTTTCAGCTCTGCCCATGACCCGACGGAATTAGGTGGCAGTCCCATCCAACATCATGGTGAAGTATTTGGCATTGCCGCTTCACTGACCTCCAGCAACTCCATAGCCATCTCGTAGCTTTCAATCCATGCTCCGGGCTGTAAATCAGCCGTGTAATTAGGTACCTTCCTAGGTCCTTTGAAATCTTTGGGCAGACGTTCGTTACAGAGAGGCTGCACCAGACAAGGGACACCTCCGGTCCTCGTAGCTACGCCTGCCTCGATAGAGGCCGTTGGGTAAACCGGAAAAGGCTGGTAAGCTGTCAGCTGAGCCGCCTACTCAGCCTCTTGACGTGCTCTGTCTTGATCTACCGCGTTAAAGGCTCCATTATGCGCCGGGCCATGCCCACCTGGCAAGTCACGGCACCGGACGTTGCTTGAGCCGGCCGCTGAAACCATGTGTCTGCTATAACTTGGGCTCCGGTTTGGACGAGGGGTTGAATGAATCCTGTCCCGGCTATATGAATATGCCTCCTATTGTGCCAAAGCCGTCTGAAGAAGTTCTTTGACCCTGCGGGTTTCGACCGCCGTTGGAGAATCGCCCTTGACCGGGACAGCCGCCAGTCGTGCCGCTGCAGCGATCATGTTTTCCAATGGATTAGAATAATGACCCGGTGGTATTGGTACGTTTCGAGGTGTGGCAGTATTCACACGGGGAGGCCCCATCACTTGCGGCTGAACCAGCGTTCCAACCCCGGGTGCCATGATTTCTGGCGGGTTACTAGGCCCTGCACCGGGCGTGTTGAAGAGGTTTCGAGGATCATAAACCGGAGGGAGCTGAGATTGAGCCTTCTGATGCCTCCTTCTCATGACCTCATTGGATGCATTCTGATCCATCATGAGAAGGAAAGACTGCGCCTGAATCAGCTGAGTCTGGGCGTCCAGAGCCGCCCGTTCTGCAGCCATCCTGATTTCTTCCACTGCCAGATCTTCCTTGGCCTGCGCTATATCCAGCTTTAACTGTGCCACTTCTGCATCATGTTGAGCTTGTTCCGCTGGGACGACCGTGGCGGTTAACATGGCAGTCATCTTATCCATGAGATCCATCAGCACCCGAGCCGGCGAGTGCACAGGGCCTCCTGCCCCAGCGGCGAAGTTTTGAACAGGTTGCGTGCCAGCCATGAAGATTCCAACCCGGCTTGGCGGCTCAAAAGGGTCCGGAATACTGTCGCCATCGGAACAACCCCCGAGCCTGCCGTCTTGAAGTTGATACAACGAGTCCGTTTCACCTGTGGATGATTCACCATCAGAGCAGATGGCCGTCTCATCGCCAGATCTAGATCCTTCAGAGAGTCCTTCATGGATGCATCCCACGAAAGCGCGCTTCAAGGCAGGCAGAGTCCGGGCGGGTCTCGCACGCTGAGCCGTCTCGATGAGGTCGGTGCAGATGTCCGGCTTAGGGCCCGGCTCGCCGATCTTGCCAATGAAAATGTGGATTCCACCGAGGGGACCCGGTACCCGTACTCGATTGAGCCGGCGTCGGGGCCACAGCCTGCGTCGTCGATAAAGAGCTTACCGCGATGACTCTTGGTCATCCGACCCACAGCGTATCCCTTGAGCCCTTCGAAGCTGCCCTTCAAGAACTCAAATCCACCATGCGCTGGCCCCATGGTGGGCGCCAACTGTCGTGGAATAGTCACGGCAGATGTCCTCGTGAAAGGACTTAGTCGTGGAGCCATCGCAACTAGGAAGCTTAAAGGGGTTAAAGCGGGACAAAGGACATGAGGGTTATACTGGTTTGGCCCCTTACGGTGAAGGTCAAAGCCTACTCCAGTTGAGGTGGAATTACTAGGGTTTCGATGACCAGGGAGCGAATCCGCTATGCCTAGCTACCGATTTGATGTTACCCGTCCTGAACCGCCGCCGGGTCGTCCCTTTATATACAGAGGTTAACGCCTAGCGGCTCTCAGAGTCCCGGCCGGCTCATAAACAGTGTCCGGCTCGGTCTCTTAACTATTCTAGCCTTACAATACAAGTCATGCCATTACGGCGGTTTATCACTACGGGCCTTAAGTCGACTATGGGCTTTAGGCCCTTTACTGAACCGCCATCTTCAAGCTTGATATTGGGCTTCATATGATGAATCGCCATAACGTAACCTGCCCCCTCCTAGGCGGGTTACGCCAGTAGTTATATCCCCAACAGGGCCTCTCAAGGATTTTTTCCAAGTTGGATGGACCGTCCCTATTGCCTTTAAAAGGTTTCTTTCGTTGACCGGGTTTAGAACCAATGAATCCGGCGTTATTGCTTCGACGTTTATTTTTATTGCGGCGTGGTTTACCATTGCCGTCCCTGGCCTCAGAAGTGCCGGGGTTGCCAGAGCTGTTGCTTCTACGAGCCAACCAGCTATCTTCACCCGCATAGAAACGGGCCATGAGTGTAGTTAAGGCTGCCATGGTCTTCAGCTTTTCCTGACCGAGGTGTTGGGCGAGCCATTTGTCACGGGCACTGTGTTTGAAGGCCGCTAAGGCTTCGGCGTCCGGACAGTCCATGATTTGGTTCTCTTTAGTTAGGAACCGATTCCAAAGCTTGCGAGCCGATTCGCCAGGTTGCTGGATTATGTGACTTAGGTCATCAGCATCCGATGGCCGGACATAAGTGCCCTGAAAGTTGGCCCGAAAAGCGTCCTCTAAATCTTCCCAGCTTCCAATGGAGTTCTCTGGGAGGCTGTTCAGCCAGTGCCATGCTGGCCCTTTCAGCTTTAGAGGAAGATATTTAATGGCGTGAAGGTCATCTCCACGAGCCATATGAATGTGGAGAAGAAAATCCTCGATCCAGACGGCCGGATCCGTCGTACCATCGTACTGCTCGATGTTTACAGGTTTGAACCCTTCCGTAAACTGGTGCTGCATTACCTCATCGGTAAAGCACATGGGGTGTGCGGCACCCCTATATCGTGTCACATCACGGCGGAGATCGGATGACATCTGAGTTCGGTGCTGACCCCGAATATTGTAATGTTCATCACACCGGGCTTCATAGCCGTTATCTTGTGCCGGGGCACGACCTCTTGATCCATAGATCGATCTGGTCTGACCGGCTTTATTGGCCAGGTCCTGATGCAATTCATATGTATGGCCCGCAACTGCTGTCTCCTTGCCTCTTCGACGAGGGGGTGCGGGCTGGTGTTCGGCTTGATGTGCCGCTTTATCCCGTCCACGTGGTGGTCGGTCTGGTTGATCTGCATGATTGTATTTCCACGGTATTGGCACAATGGCTTCATCCTCGAATTGTGGCAGTGATACGTTTCCAACATATCTATAATTTTTTATTGTTCCATGCTATTATATTATTTGTTTTGGATGTTTAATGGGGTTTAATATGCTCTTTTATATTAATTTTGGGACTAACCTATTAACCGAAGGCCCAGTGCCAGTTTCTGATTTTTTTGCCTATTTCAGTGTTTTGCAGAAAAGGAATACCAAACTGAATCCAAACGGAATGAAACCTTCGCGATGATCTTTCTTGGAACAAACACAATCCAGAAGACTTGGAGTTGAAGTCTGGAACTCCGCGAGGCGGCCACGAGGCAAGAGGGCGCGCCCAGGGGGGTAGGCACGCCCCCACCCTCATGGGCCCCACGGAGCTCCACCGACTTACTTCTTTCGCCTATATATACTCTTATACCCTAAAAAGATCAGGGGGAGCCACGAAACCACTTTTCCACCGCCGCAACCTTATGTACCCGTGAGATCCCATCTTGGGGCCTTTTTCGGCGATCTGCCGGATGGGGAATCGATCACGGAGGGCTTCTACATCAACACCATAGCCTCTCCAACGAAGCGTGAGTAGTTTACCACAGACCTTCGGGTCCATAGTTATTAGCTAGATGGCTTCTTCTCTCTCTTTGGTTCTCAATACAAAGTTCTCCTCGATGTTCTTGGAGATCTATTCGATGTAATACTTTTTGCGGTGTGTTTGCCGAGATCCGATGAATTGTGGATTTATGATCAAGATTATCTATGACTAATATTTGGTTCTTCTCTGAATTCTTATATGCATGATTTGATATCTTTGCAAGTCTCTTCGAATTATCGGTTTAGTTTGGCCTACTAGATTGATCTTTCTTGCAATGGGAGAAGTGCTTAGCTTTGGGTTCAATCTTGCGGTGTCCTTTCCTAGTGACAGTAGGGGCAGCAAGGCACGTATATTGTTGCCATCGAGGATAAAAAGATGTGGTTTATATCATATTGCTTGAGTTTATCCCTCTACATCGTGTCATCTTGCTTAATGCGTTACTCTGTTCTTATGAACTTAATACTCTAGATGCATGCTGGATAGCGGTCGATGTGTGGAGTAATAGTAGTAGATGCAGAATCGTTTCGGTCTACTTGACACGGACGTGATGCCTATATTCATGATCATTTCCTAGATATTCTCATAAATATGCGCTTTTCTATCAATTGCCCGGCAGTAATTTGTTCACCCACCATAACATATGCTATCTTGAGAGAAGCCACTAGTGAAACCTATGGCCCCTGGGTCTCTTTCTTAATATATTGCATCTCTTTCATTTACATCACATCTCGTTTTACTATTTTGCAATCTTTACTTTCCAATCTATACAACAAAAATACCAAAAATATTTATCTTACAATCTTTATTAGATCTAAATTTTGCGAGTGACCGTGAAGGGATTGACAACCCCTTTATCGCGTTGGTTGCAAGGTTCTTGATTGTTTGTGCAGGTACTTGGTGACTTGCGTGTAATCTCCTACTGGATTGCTACCTCGGTTCTCAAAAACTGAGGGAAATACTTACGCTACTTTGCTGCATCACCCTTTCCTCTTCAAGGGAAAACCAACGCATGCTCAAGAGGTAGCAAGAAGGATTTTTGGTGCCGTTGCTGGGGAGATATGAAGGAAATATGCCCTAGAGGCAATAATAAAGTTATTGTTTATTTCCTTATATCATGATAAATGTTTATTATTCATGCTAGAATTGTATTAACCGGAAACATAATACTTGTGTGAATACACAGACAAACAGAGTGTCACTAGTATGCCTCTACTTGACTAGCTCGTTAATCAAAGATGGTTATGTTTCCTAGCCATGGACATGAGTTGTCATTTTGTTAAGGATATAACCATTAGAGTCACCCGCCCAGGAGGGGCTGGGTTACGTCATAATGATCATCACGTGAAGCCCAGTACCTAGCTTGAGGATGACGGTTCGGTAATGGGCTTAAGACCCGGAGGCGGCTTAAGGCCAGTAGTGATAAACCGCCGTTATGGCAAGACTTGTAGTGTAAGGCAAGAATAGTTAAGAGTCTGAGCCGGACACTGTTATAAGCCGGCTGGGACTCTGAGAGCCGCTGGGCGTCAACCTCTCTATATAAAGGGACGACCCGGCGGCGGTTCAGGACAAGTAACATCAGATCGATAGCCAGGCATAGCGGTTAAGCTCCCTGGTCATCGAAACCCTAAGTAATTCCACCTCAACTGGAGTAGGCTTTTACCTTCACCGTAAGGGGCCGAACCAGTATAATCCTCGTGTCCTTTGTCCCGTTTAACCCCTTTAAGCTTCCTAGCTGCGATGGCTCCACGACTAAGTCCTTGCACGAGGACATCTGCCGTGACAATTCCACGACAGTTGGCGCCCACCGTGGGGCCAGCGCACGGTGGATTTGAGTTCTTGAAGGGCAGCTTCGAAGGGCTCAAGGGATACGCTGTGGGCCGGATGACCAAGAGTCGTCGCGGCAAGCTCTACATCAACGATGCAGGCTGGGGCCCCGACGCCGGCTCAATCGAGTACGGGTACCGGGTCCCCTTCGGCGGAATTCACGTTTTCATTGGCAAGATTGGCGAGCCGGGCCCTGAGCCGGACCACTGCGCCGACCCCATCGAGACGGCTCAGCGTGCAAGACCCGCCCGGACTCTGCCTGCTTTGAAGCGTGCTTTCGTGGGATGCGTCCATGGAGGACTCTCTGAAGGATCTGGATCTGGCGATGAGACGGCCGCTCGCTCTGACGGCGGGTCGTCCACAGACGAGACCAACTCGTTATATCAACTTCAAGATGGCAGGCTCAGGGGCGGCTCCGATGGCGACAGTATTCCGGACCCCTTTGAGCCGCCCAGCCGGGTCGGGATCTTCATGGCCGGCGCACAACCTGTTCAAAACCCCGCTGCTGGGGCAGGAGGCCCTGCGCACTCGCCGGCTCAGGCGCTGATGGATCTCACAGATAAGATGACAGCCCTGTTAACTGCTACGGTCGTCCCAGCGGATCAAGCTCAGCATGATGCGGAGGTGGCACAGTTAAAGCTGGATATAGCGAGAGCCAAGGAAGATCTAGCAGCGGAAGGGATCAGGATGGCTGCAGAGCGGGCGGCTCTCGACGCCCAGACTCAGCTGATTCAGGCGCAGTCTTTCCGGCTCACGATGGATCAGAACGCATCCAATGAGATCATGAGAAGGAGGCATCAGAAGGCTCAATCTCGACTCCCTCCGGTTTACGATCCTCGAAACCTTTTCAACACGCCTGGTGCAGGGCCCAGTAACCCGCCAGAGATCACGGCACCCGGGGCTGGAACGCCGTTTCAGCCGCAAGTGATGGGGCCTCCCCGTGTGAACACTACCCCGCCTCAGTACGTGCCAATACCACCGGGTCATTATGCCAACCCGTTGGAAAACATGGTCGCCGCGGCGGCGCGACTGGCGGCTCTCCCAATCGATGGCGACTCTCCAACGGCGGTCGAAACCCGCCGGGTCAGAGAACTTCTTCAGACGGCTCTGGCGCAACAGGAGGCATATTCATATAGCCGGGACAGGATTCATTCAACCCCTCGTCCAGGCCGGAGCCCAAGTTATAGCAGACACATGGTCTCAGCGACTGGCTCAAGCAACGTCCGGCGCCGTGACTTGCCAGCGGGCCACGGCCCGGCTCACAACGGAGCCTTTAACGCGGTAGACCAAGACAGAGCACGGCAAGAGGCGGAGCAGGCGCCTCAGTTAACGGCTTACCAGCCCCTCCCGGTTTATCCGACGGCTTCTATAGAGGCGGGTATACCTACGAGGACCGGAGGTGTCCCTTGTCTGGTGCCGGCTCTCCGTAATGAACGTCTGCCCAAGGATTTCAAAGGACCTAGGAAGGTACCTAATTATACGGCTGATTTACAACCTGGAGCATGGATCGAGAGCTATGAGATGGCTATGGAGTTGCTAGAGGTCAGCGAAGCGGCAATGGCCAAATACTTCACCATGATGTTGGATGGAACTGCCCGCACTTGGTTGAAAGGACTGCCGCCTAATTCTATCGGGTCATGGGCAGAGCTAAAAGCCCGGTTCATCCAAAACTTCAAAGATACATGTAGGCAATCTATGTCAATTGTGGATTTGACTAACTGCAAGCAGCAGGAGGGTGAGTCTACAACCCATTGGGTTCGCCGGGTCAAAGAGATAATACATTCGTCTGATAAGATGGATGCCGGCTCTGCAGTTTTAATGTTGGAGCAAAATTGTCGTTTTGCGCCCCTAAAGATGAAGCTCGGGCGGCTCAAGCGCGATTGCAATGATATGGGTACGCTGATGGCGGCTCTGGTCAAGTACGCCGACTCTGATAGTACCAAGGATCCCGCGTCGGATGATGAAAGGACAGGGAAGGGAAAGAAGAACGGCAATGGCAAGGGCCCTCAGCATAACCCGGCGAACCAGGGAGGTAACAAGCGTAAGGCTGATGGCAGTATGGAGTTTGTGGCCAACGCCAATTCACAGGGTAACAACCACCGACGTAAGGGGAGACCACCTCCCCGAGCCGGCGGGTCAGGCCCGACGCTTGAGCAGTTGTTGAATGAGCCTTGTCCAAGGCATGGCTCTAGGGAGAAGCCGGCCACTCATCTATGGAAGGACTGCGCAATCATGAAGGCCTTCAAAAATTCCAATGCTTTTAATGGCAACAATGGCCCGGGCGGCGGCTCAGGCGCCGGCGGTTTTCATGGCCCGGGCGGCGGCTCAAATCCCAATTCTCAGAATTTCCAAGGGGGTTTTAATCAGCAATCTGGCCAGGGTAATCAGCAGCAGCAGCAGGGGGGTACCAGACCAATCCAAAGCAGCTCAATGGTGGACAGTATCATGTGTTCACTACCAGCCTGTGCAAGCGAGATCAGAAGCTTCATAAGAGGGCTGTAAATGCTGTTGAGCCGGCGATTCCCCGCTATTTAAGATGGTCTGAGCAGCCTATCATATGGAGTAGGGAAGATCACCCTCCCCGGGTCGATAATCCGGGTCACCTGGCCTTGGTGGTGGCCCCTCAGGTTGGGGGATATAAATTCACTAAAGTGCTCATGGACGGAGGCAGCAGCATCAACATCCTCTATTATGAGACCTTCCGTCGTATGGGATTAACTGATAAGAACCTCAGCCAGTCCAATACTGTTTTCCATGGGGTGGTGCCCGGTAAGTCGGCGTATCCAGTCGGTAAGATCGAGCTGGAAGTAGCCTTTGGAGATGAGTACAACTACAGGGCGGAAAAACTAACCTTTGAGGTGGTTAAGATAAGAAGTCCGTACCATGCTTTATTTGGGCGGCCGGCTTACGCCAAGTTCATGGCACGGCCGTGTTACGTGTATTTGCAGCTCAAGATGCCGGGTCACAATGGGACCATTACGGTTCATGGCAGCCGAAAGATAGCCTTGGAGTGTGAGGAAGGTGACGCTGCTTATGCTGAATCTGTTTGTGCAACAGAGGAGTTGAAGTTTTACAAGGACAATGTTGACCCGGCAGATATGACGTCTTTGAAAAAGCCAACCACGGAGCATGAGCCGGTAATGAAATTTAAGTCAGCTGATGAGACTAAACTTGTTGATTTTGTTCCAGGTGACTCATCTCAGCAGTTCAGCATCAGTGCCAATCTGGATCCGAAATAGGAAGGCGCGCTCATCGAGTTCATCCGTGAGAACAGGGACATCTTTGCATGGAAACCTTCTGACATGCCGGGTGTACCTAGAGAACTCGCTGAGCACACCCTTAATATTGATCCGAAATTTAAGCCGGTCAGGCAATTCCTCCGGCGGTTTAATGAGGAGAGGCGGAAAGCCATTGGTGAGGAGGTAGCCCGGCTCTTGGCGGCCGGGTTTATTGTTGAAGTTTTTCATCCAGAATGGTTAGCTAACCCGGTGCTCGTGCTCAAGAAGAACGGCACCTGGCGGATGTGTGTGGACTATACGGATTTAAACAAAGCTTGTCCGGCTGATCCTTTTGCTCTCCCCCGTATTGATCAAATTATTGATGCTACGGCGGGTTGTGAGCGTTTAAGCTTTTTGGATGCTTACTCTGGATACCATCAGATCAAAATGGCAGTTAAGGACCAGGAGAAGACGGCGTTCATCACTCCCTTTGGAGCCTTCTGTTATGTGTCTATGCCTTTTGGGCTCAAGAGTGCACAGGCGACTTACCAGCGTTGCGTGCAGAATTGTCTTCATAACCAGATTGGGCGCAACGTTCATGCCTATGTGGATGATATCGTGGTTAAATCCAGGGAGAAGGAGACCTTGATAGATGATCTGAGAGAGACCTTTGATAATCTCCGGGT
This sequence comes from Triticum aestivum, assembly GCF_018294505.1. Lineage (NCBI taxonomy): Eukaryota > Viridiplantae > Streptophyta > Magnoliopsida > Poales > Poaceae > Triticum > Triticum aestivum. The sequence goes on from NC_057799.1 coordinate 402,388,288, forward strand.
CTACAAGATGATGCTTAACCCGGCCAAGTGTGTTTTTGGTGTTCCCGCAGGCAAGCTCTTGGGTTTTCTGGTTTCTCACAGAGGCATTGAAGCTAACCCGGAAAAGATCAAGGCAATCACCTCTCTGGCTAAGCCGGCGTGCATAAACGACGTCCAGCGTCTGGCGGGTCGCATCGCTGCTTTGAGCCGGTTTATAAGCCGGTTGGGTGAAAAGGCCATGCCACTGTACCAGATGATGAAGAAAACAGATGACTTTATCTGGAATGATGCTGCTAATGCTGCTTTTGAGGATTTGAAAAGACAGCTAGCTGAGCCACCAGTCCTTGCTGCTCCTGTTGACAAGGAGCCTTTATTGCTGTATGTAGCCGCTAACACACGAGCCGTCAGTGTGGCTGTGGTGGTGGAGCGTAAGGAAGCGGGTAAGGAGTATCCGGTTCAGCGGCCGGTTTACTACGTCAGCGAAGTACTCATTGAGTCCAAACAACGGTATCCACATTGGCAGAAGCTTGTTTATGGGGTATTCATGGCAAGCCGGAAGCTTAAGCATTATTTCCAGGGTCACCCTATCACTGTGGTTAGTTCTGCTCCCCTAGGAGATATCATCCAAAACAGAGAAGCCACAGGAAGAGTTGCTAAGTGGGCTATAGAACTTGGGCCTCATGGTCTAAAATACGTGCCGCGCACTGCTATCAAATCTCAAGCATTGGTGGATTTCATCAACGATTGGACAGAGCTGCAGGTGCCTGAAGAGAAACCGGATAATACATACTGGACTATTCACTTCGACGGGTCCAGGCAATTGGAGGGCTCGGGGGCTGGAGTTGTATTAGCTTCCCCTCGAGGTGACAAGTTTTGCTATGTGCTACGGTTGATGTTTCCCTGTACTAACAATGCAGCTGAGTACGAGGCCTTGCTCCATGGTCTTCGGATGGCTAAGGAGATGAGCTTAAGCCGGGTAAGGTGCTTTGGCGACTCAGATTTAGTGGCCCAACAAGTGTCAGGCAAGTGGGATTCCAAGGACCCCCTCATGGCGGCTTATCGCCGCGAAGTTGATGCCATTGCTGGACATTTTCAGGGTTACCAAGTAGAGCACATCGATCGCAGGAAGAACGAGGCGGCTGATGCATTAAGCCGGCTGGGCTCTCAGCGAAAGCCGGTGCCGCCTAATACTTTCTTGGACATTTTGCATAACCCTTCTGTTAAGTTGCCTACAGAGGAAGACTTGGCTGTTCCTGACCCGGAAGCACAGTTGGTGGCGGCTCTCCACATTATCCCAGATTGGACAGTACCATACTTGGCTTACATGACCCGGGGAGAATTGCCTGAGGATGAAACTTTGGCCAGACAAATAACCCGGCGGTCTAAGTCAATGATAATTATCAATGGCGAGCTGCATCGTCGCAGTGTCACTGGAACTTTCCAGCGTTGTGTTTCCCCTGAGGAAGGTCAAGAAATTTTACGTGAGATTCACGAGGGGGATTGTGGCCATCATGCCGGCTCAAAATCCCTTGTGGCCAAGGCTTTTCGTCATGGTTTTTATTGGCTGACGGCTCATGCTGATGCAGAGGACTTGGTCAGTAAATGTGACGGTTGTCAGAGGTTCTCACGACGGGCTCATGTGCCGGCTCAAGAGTTGAGGATGATTCCAATCACTTGGCCATTTGCGGTCTGGGGGCTTGATATGGTTGGGCCTTTTAAAAGGTCCAAGGATAAGAAGACCCACCTCTTGGTGGCGGTCGACAAGTTCACAAAGTGGGTTGAGGCAGAGCCAGTTAGTAAGTGTGACGCAGCCACAGCGGTTCAGTTCATGAAAAGGGTGATATTTCGCTTTGGTTTTCCACACAGCATTATAACTGACAATGGCACCAATCTGTCTAAGGGCGCCATGGAGGAATTTTGTCAACGAGAGCATATTCGGCTCGATGTTTCATCAGTGGCTCACCCTCAATCCAATGGTCAGGCTGAGAGAGCCAATCAGGAGATCTTGAAGGGCATCAAGCCCCGGCTTTTGGTCCCTTTGCAACGGACGCCGGGTTGTTGGGTAGAGGAGTTACCTTCCGTGTTATGGAGCATCAATACTACTCCTAACAGGTCTACGGGTTACACACCTTTCTTCATGGTTTACGGAGCTGAGGCGGTCCTCCCTAGCGACATCCGTCATGACTCGCCTCGAGTGGCGGCTTATGTCGAGGCGGATAATGAGCAGGCGCGTCAAGAAGCTCTTGACTTGTTGGATGAACAACGTGACGTAGCAGCAGCTCGCTCGGCGATTTACCAACAAGACCTGCGCCGCTATCACAGCCGCCGGGTTAAGTCCCGGGTCTTTCAGGAAGGTGATTTGGTGCTCCGGCTCATCCAGGATCAAACAGATGCGCACAAGTTATCCCCACCTTGGGAAGGGCCCTTTGTGGTCAGCAAGAACTTGCACAACGGGTCATACTACCTTATTGATGTTCGGGAGCACAGAGATTCACGTAAGTCGGAGGAGGAGACCCGCCGGCCGTGGAACATAGCTCAGCTTCGGCCTTATTACACTTGAGCCACCGGCTCTCATAATGTACATATTTCTATAGCCATGTATATATTGTGATAAGTAATAAAGCTGGACCTCGGTCCTTTCCTTTCCTCCAAAGGTAAATGTATCATTGTTATTTTCATTGGAACATTACATGGCCATTTGGAGGTTGATCCGGCTCATGATTGTATTCGAATCTAGCCGCCAAAAATATGGTCACTTGGGGGCTTCCTGTTCAAACATAGGTCGTATCCGAACCAAAGAGAACATAGCTGTCGATACCCACTTGATTGGCAAATTGCCGAGCTCATTGGGGAGTTTTTCTTGATCATATTTGAATCATAGCTCAACCCCCTTTGGGAACCGACGTGGATCGTATTCGAATCAGCGTCGTTAAACAACTCTCAAGGTCATTTGGGGGCTTCCTGTTCAAACATAGGTCGTATTCGAACCAAAGAGAACATAGCTGTCGGTACCCTCTTGATCGGCAACGCCAAAGCCACTGGGGGCTATATGATCGCATTCGAATCTTAGCTTAACCCCTTTGGGACGGTTCTCTGGTCGTATTCGAATCAGAAGCCCCTAAGTTTTTGATCTCTTGGTTTGCAACAAATTCTTTTGATCATATCAAAAGTGTTCAAGGGTGGTTCTTTGTCCACCGGCTTAACTTTGATTAATAATGTTGATAGCACACAATAAGCATTATAGGTGCTGGTGAACCGGAGTTGAGTTCTCAACCTTATTATTTGGGTTACATAAACCGGAAGTGTACTTGAAGGCTTGCAGCCGCCTAGAGACTTGTGATTTGTTTTCTATGCAGGACAATTAAAGACAGCTCTTTAAGCTTAAGGAAAGCAAATGATCAAACATAACCCGGAGGAATATAAAAGAGCAGCCTAAACAGAGTTGAGCGCTGCACACGTGCACGATGGCACGACAAAATTAAGTGTTTGTCCTACTCTATTACAGGACTCCCCGAGTCCAAAAGGTGAGGCATTGTTTTTAAGGCATAACCATGAGCCGCCTACGAAATTAAAGTGCTTGTTGGGTTGAAGCTTCCGGCTCATCCCTCTCCGCTCCTCCGGTTGTTTCCATGACCTGGAAGGTTGATGATTTCCAGTCAATGCCGCTCAAAGCTTCAAATTGAGCCTCATCATCAATTAACCCGGCCGGGTCAACTTCAGGGGCGAAGGTATGCTTACGAGTTGGCGGAATCAGGCTGACTGCCTCATAGCGTGGTGTTGGGATTCTCTGATTCTCCGCGTCATAGCCCGGCTGATATTTGGTAAGATCTGTGTCATTGCCAATCAAAGTGGCCACAGGGCGTACGCTCTTCACACAGGCGGCGAAGTCCTTCTGGTCAAAGGGGGTGCCGTCTTCCTTCAAGCTGGGATACCCAAGGGCGATGTCGGCCGGGTCTAGCTCCGGTAGAAACGCCTTGGCCCGGCTCAGAGCGGCTATGGCTCCGGCTCTTGCAGAAGCCCGTCTCAGCTCTTGGAAGCGCTGAGGAAGTACGGCAAGCCGCCTGAGTACATCTGCCAGGTGAGTGGGAACTTCATTGGACAGAGCCACAACGGCTAAAGCACGTTGTGACCCGGTGTAAAGTTGCTCCACCAAGGTGTAAACCGCCTTCAGCTTAGTCAGCACGCTCTGGTTGAGATTGGAACTCCTGGGACCTGCATTACAAAGTCAAGTGAGCTGTTGGCAATTGAGATGTTTATGGGAACTAAACGATGTAAACTGATTAGAAATTTACCAAAGATTGCGGAGACCATCTGAGAGACATGGCGTTTTAAGCCGGATAGCTCGGCGGTTCTTTCAGTAAGAGTGGCCTCCGCTTGTTCGGCCCGGCTGAGCAAAGCAGCTTTTTCATCTGCCCAGGCTTTCCTTTCTGCTTCAAACTTTTTCTTCAGTTTCTCTTGTGCGGATACACTGAGTTCAAATTTGGAGTTGGCTTTTTGGGTTTCACTTTCCTGGGTCTTCAGGCGGCTCTTCAGATCAGAGATTTCCGATTCAAATTTCTTACAGGCGGCCTGTACAAATTCCGGGTTACAGTTAAGGTGATTATAATGCAATATTAAGTCCCAAGCACTTTGCAAGCAAAGACACTTGGCACTTGGGGACTAATGTATGCTGAAAGGCTCTATCTACAGTGCCGGTTCATGAAAGTAAGTCCCAAGCACTTTGCAGGCAAAGGTACTCGGCACTTGGGGGCTAATGTGTAAAGTTGCTCAACTACTTGATTAACATAAGGTAAAGACCGGTTCAATTATGCTGTTTAATCCGGCCCGTGAGTGTTACCAGGTAAGCCGGTTTTCTTGCAGTAATTATTAAGCCGGTATTAAGTCTACAACATATTCCATCATAAGTAATAGACTTGGGGGCTGGCATGGTAAGGATGACTATGGAGTAAGCAAGGGAGTCGTACCTCAGATTTTTGCTGTATTTGCTTCACCATGTCAATCTCCAGGTCCCGGCTGTTGTGCACTTGACCAATATAGCCAGCGACAATATCTCCAATGCTCAGATTGGCATAGTTAGTAATGTCCAGCCTGGCTCTGCGGCGTTCCAGAAGTTCCTCCTTGGCAGAGCACCTAGCCAGCACGGTGGGTCTTCCCGGTTCAACAAATTCGGTCCGGGTAATCACCACGTCCGGGTCATCTGGATGAGCCGGGCTGGGGATCTCCGGGTTATCAGAACCCTCCATAACTTGCTCATCAGATGGGGCAGTGGTGGTTTCCGGAGCTGGTGCAGACGGCGGCTCAGGGGCAGAGGCATCAGGTTCAGTCAAGACCGGCTCTTCGGCCGGCTTACTTTTCTTCGCCCTCTTGCTGGGCTTTACTTGTATACTGAAAGTCAAAGGGTTAGTGCAAAAACATGAGTAAGATAAGCACAAAGAAGCTGGCTATCATTACCCGGGTGCGGTTTTGAAGGCCGGCAAGTTAGATTGCATGGAGTCGCCGGAGGAAGGTGAAGTTCCCTGATAGTTTGAATCAGAAGAATTGAGTGGTTGACGAGTGACGCCCGCCAAAGGATGAAAAGGATATAAGTCGGAGATAACCTCGGTCCGGCGCTTCCTTGATGCTTCGGGTAAGCCGGAGGAGAGGTCTGCGTCCTTGCTAGTCCGGGTCTGCCTCCGACTCTCATGAATCTGTCGCTTCAAAAGAAATTGAGGATCTTGATAAGCTAAAGGATGTGAAAATCTTACTTTCCGGGTTACTCTTCGGACTTTCAGTCTTGGCAAGGGCTCCGAGTCGGAGGAAAGTATAGTTACCTCTTCAATCACCGGGTTACTCGCTCCGGTATCCTCCTGCTGATAATCAGTGTCAATAAGACGGTTAAAAAAGGAGCCTAAAGAATCAAGGGCTACCTCTGACTCGGAGGTGTCTTCCAGGTGAAGCAGGTCCGAGGCGCTAGGCTTACTCCCCTTCTTGCGGGGAGCGGCTCTCCTGGCGGCTTTTTTAACCTTCCTGGCTTTCTTAGCAGCTTCATGGTCATACCTGACCTTCCAGAATTTATCATTAGCCTGTAAAATACAACAAAGGTTTTGTAAGTTAAGACGAAAATCGTTAAAATGAAAGGAGAAGCATTCAGGTCAATGGCTTTACCGCAGGAGCCGGGTTAGTCTTGCAGAAAGGGCTTAAGCCCACTCTCCCGCAATCTGCCAGGCTCTCGTTCAGAAGCGACTTGGTTGTATCGTCAATAACGTCCTCAGGTAAGTCGTCTGGACTGTGTCGTAGAGGATCATCTTTCCGGCCTGTGTACTCACACATCAAGCCGGGGCGGCGGCTTAAAGGAATCACCCGCCAAGCAATCCAGACCCGGACCAGATCAACGCCGTTTAGGCCGTTTCCCAGAAGAGCTTTGATTTTGTTGATGGTGGGAATAAGCGGTTGACGCTCAGCTTGAGATAATTTGTCTGGCAGGGGGTGATTTGACTCCAGACGCAGGGCGCGAAAGCCGGGCAGAGGGTTCTCATCAGCCGGAGAAGTATCTTGGCAGTAGAACCATGTCTGGTTCCAGTCCTTCGGGTGGCTTGGCGGCTCAGCATAAGGAAAGAGACAATCTCTCCGTCGTTGGATTGAGATTCCACCAAGTTCCAAGCTAGGCCCGTTGGCACATTCATTCTGGCGGTTCAGGTAAAATAACTCCCTAAAGAGTAGCAGGCTGGGTTCTTCTCCAAGGTATACCTCACAGAACACTTGAAAGTTACAAATGTTCGACACGGAGTTGGGTCCAATGTCTTGAGGTCGCAGATCGAAAAAGTGCAGAACATCTCTGAAGAATTTTGAGCCAGGAGGAGCAAAGCCCCGGCTCATGTGGTCAGCAAATATGACAACCTCTCCGTCCTTTGGTTGAGGTCTCTCTTCGGACGGGTCAGGAGCTCGGTAGGACATGACCTCCTTCTTAGGCAGGTAACCCGTTTTTACGAAGTCATCTAAGGTGCTATCAGTAACGTTGGATCTCACCCAGTTGCACGTAATGGGCGCTTTGGGAGCCTTGGGCGGCATTGTGGAAAATGGAAGCCTATGACAAAAGAGAATTCCCGGTTCAAATTTAAGCCGGAGGAAGATTTCAGTTCAGTATTCAAGATGGCGGTTTATGAAGGGGCCTAATGATATATGACTAACTGTGTCAGGTTATCTAAGCCGCCGTGGATATCTTAAGCAATTTAAGTTATTTAACTCTATTGTGAGTGAGCCGGAGATTTCACAAAGCAGGGTCTCTTTTAAGCCGGCGATATGAGCCGCCATGGCTAACAGATGCAGTTTTTTGTCTAAGTGTTGCACAAACAAGTTTCACAGATTGCAGGGATTACTTTGGATCAAACGATCGTCCAGAAAGGAAAAATTTCTAGACCTAAAAAACTGATACAGAGGAGTTCATAAGCTCTAAATGAGGTCTTTTTTCGGGCAAAAGGGATCTACTAGCATAAAAATGGGTGAGAAACTACTACCGCAGGGAGTCTGTACCGTTTTCGGATCAAAAGGAGCCTCGGTGGAGGAACTGTGAAGAAATCGAGATGAAGCTACGAAGAACAGGGAAGAAGCATGGAACCCTAATGCGAATCTACTGTACGGAGTAGCAAGGACTTACTGGTGCCGATGAGCAGCAGAGGTCGCCGCCGTTTCTCTGGACCGGTTCAGGATGATGCAGCGGCCGAGGCTGAGGAAGACGAGGGGCGCGGCGGCGGCGGCGGAGCTCGAGCTCTGGGGCGTCAGAGGAGGAAGAGGATGGATCGAGAAGAGTGACGAAGGGCTTATGGGCCGGGCCTATTTATAAGGGACGGCTGGTAAATGGGCGCGAGAAACAAGGAGGTTGAAGACATGATTATCTTGGCGCAGAAACGCCTCGATTCTCGGGATGGTCATTAAGATAAGATCCGTTGGGATATGACAGAATAAAAAATGAATTTAATGGAAGATGACGTCATGGCGGGTTACCAAGAATCCAGAAGATGACGTCACGGCGGGTTATAACCTTCGCACGAGCAGAAGCCGGAAGATTTTCTCTTAAAGGTATTGAAGATTGACATGAACCGGTTCAAATCAATCTGGGGCCTAATGTTGAGGATATAACCATTAGAGTCACCCACCCAGGAGGGGCCGGGTTACATCATAATGATCATCACGTGAAGCCTAGTACCAAGCTTGAGGATGATGGTTCAGTAATGGGCTTAAGACGCGGAGGCGGCTTAAGGCCCATAGTGATAAACCGCCGTTATGGCAAGACTTGTAGTGTAAGGCAAGAATAGTTAAGATTCCGAGCCGGACACTGTTATAAGCCAGCTGGGACTCTGAGAGCCGCTGGGCGGTTCAGGACAAGTAAGATCAGATCGATAGCCAAGCAGAGCGGTTTAGCTCCTGGTCATCGAAACCCTAAGTAATACCACCTCAACTGGACGTAGGCTTTTACCTTCAATGTAAGGGGCCGAACCAGTATAATCTCCGTGTCCTTTGTCCTGTTTAACCCCTTTAAGCTTCCTAGCGGCGATGGCTCCACGACTAAGTCCTTGCACGAGGACATCTGCCGTGACAATTCCACGACACATTTGATTAACGGGATCACATCATTAGGAGAATGATGTGATTGACTTGACACATTCCGTTAGCTTAGCACTTGATCGTTTAGTATTCTGCTATTGCTTTCTTCGTGACTTACACATGTACCTATGACTATGAGATTATGCAACTCTCATTTACCGGAAGAACACTTTGTGTGCTACCAAACGTCACAACGTAACTGGGTGATTATAAAGGTGCTCTACAGGTGTCTCCGAAGGTACTTGTTGGGTTGGCGTATTTCGAGATTAGGATTTGTCACTCCGATTGTCGGAGAGGTATCTCTGGGCCCTCTCGGTAATACACATCACTATAAGCCTTGCAAGCATTGTGACTAATGAGTTAGTTGCGAGATGATGTATTACGGAATGAGTAAAGAGACTTGCCGGTAACGAGATTGAACTAGGTATTGAGATACCGATGATCAAATCTCGGGCAAGTAACATACCGATGACAAAGGGAACAACGTATGTTGTTATGCGATTTGACCGATAAAGATCTTCGTAGAATATGTAGGAGCCAATATGAGCATCCAGGTTCCGCTATTGGTTATTGACCGGAGACGTGTCTCGGTCATGTCTACATAGTTCTCGAACCCGTTGGAATGCCTTCTAGGTAAAGGTGGATCATATTCAGTCCCATCATTACCAAGATTCATATTGCAAAACAAAGATTTAATAGGGGACACATCAATAACTTTTAGATCTTCATCTTTATTTTCAAAGAAATTAGAAGAACACGCTTTCACAAAGCAATCTTTCTTAGCACGCATCCTAGCGGTTCTTTCTTTGCACTCATCAATGGAAATTCTCATGGCTTTGAGAGACTCATTGATATCATGCTTAGGTGGAATAGATCTAAGTTTCAAGAATCCACATCAAGAGAAATTCTATCAACGTTCCTAGCCAATTCATCAACTTTAAGCAATTTTTCTTCAAGCAAAGCATTGAAATTCTTTTGCGAATTCATAAACTCCTTAACACTAGTCTCAAATTCAGAGGGCATCTTATTAAAATTTCCATAAGAGTTGTTGTAGGAATTACCATAATTATTAGAGGAATTACTAGGATACGGCCTAGGATTAAAGTTTCCTCTATATGCGTTGTTACTAAAATTATTCCTAACAACAAAATTCACATCCATAGATTCATTATTATTCTCAAGCAAAGTAGACAAGGGCATATCATTAGGATCAGAAGAAACACTTTTATTAGCAAATAATTTCATAAGTTCATCCATCTTTCCACTCAAAACATTAATTTCTTCTATCGCATGCACTTTCTTATTAGTAGATCTTTCAGTGTGCCATTGAGAGTAACTAACCATAATATTATCTAGGAGTTTGGTAGCTTCTCCTAAAGTGATTTCCATAAAAGTGCCTCCCGCGGCCGAATCTAAAAGATTTCTAGAAGCAAAATTCAATCCTTCATAAAAGTTTTGTATAATCATCCACAAATTCAAACCATGTGTTGGGCAATTACGTATCATTAGTTTCATCGTCTCCCAAGCTTGTGCAACATGTTCATGATCAAGTTGCTTAAAATTCATAATATCATTTCTAAGAGAGATGATTTTAGCGGGAGGAAAATACTTAGAGATAAAAGCATCTTTGCACTTATTCCATGAATCAATACTATTTTTAGGCAAAGACGAAAACCAAACTTTGGCACGATCTCTAAGCAAAAAAGGAAATAGCTTCAATTTAACAATATCATTGTCCACATCTTTCTTCTTTTTCATATCACACAAATCAACGAAGCTATTTAGATGGGTAGCGGCATCTTCACTAGGAAGGCCGACGAATTGAGCTTTCATGACAAGATTCAACAAAGCAGCATTGATTTCACAAGATTCAGTATCGGTAAGAGGAGCAATCGGAGTGCTAAGAAAATCATTATTATTGGTATTGGTAAAGTCACACAATTTAGTATTATATTGAGCCATCATGACAAGCAAGCAATCCAACACACGAGCAAACAAGAAGCAAGCGAAAAAGGCGAACGGAAAAGAGAGGGCGAATAAAACGGCAAGGGTGAAGTGGGGGAGAGGAAAATGAGAGGCAAATGGCAAATAATGTAATGCGGGAGATAAGGGTTTGTGATGGGTACTTGGTATGTTGACTTTTGCGTAGACTCCCCGGCAACGGCGCCAGAAATGGCTCGTTGAGGGGAAATCAAATCTTGACTTGACTTGGCGCGAATCTCCCCGGCAACGGTGCCAGAAATCCTTCTTGCTACCTCTGGAGCACTGCGTTGGTTTTCCCTTGAAGAGGAAAGGGTGATGCAGCATAGTAGCGTAAGTATTTCCCTCAGTTTTTGAAAACCAAGGTATCAATCCAGTAGGAGGCCACGCACGAGTCCCTCGCACCTGCACAAACAAATAAATCCTCGCAACCAATGCAATAAAGGGGTTGTCAATCCCTTCACGGTCACTTACGAGAGTGAGATCTGATAGATATGATAAGATAATATTTTTGGTATTTTTATAATAAAGATGCAAAGTAAAGTAAAAGGCAATGAAAATAGCTAAGTGTTGGAAGATTAATATGATGGAAAATACACCCGGGGGCCATAGGTTTCACTAGTGGCTTCTCTCAGGAGCATAAGTATTACGGTGGGTGAACAAATTACTGTTGAGCAATTGATAGAATTGAGCATAGTTATGAGAATATCTAGGTATGATCATGTATATAGGCATCACGTCCGAGACAAGTAGACCGATTCCTGCCTGCATCTACTACTATTACTCCACACATCGACCGCTATCCAGCATGCATCTAGAGTATTAAGTTCATAAGAACAGAGTAACGCTTTAAGCAAGATGACATGATGTAGAGGGATAAACTCATGCAATATGATATAAACCCCATCTTGTTATCCTCGATGACAACAATACAATACGTGCCTTGCTGCCCCTACTGTCACTGGGAAAGGACACCGCAAGATTGAACCCAAAGCTAAGCACTTCTCCCATTGCAAGAAAGATCAATCTAGTGGGCCAAACCAAACTGATAATTCGAAGAGACTTGCAAAGATAACCAATCATACATAAAAGAATTCAGAGAAGATTCAAATATTGTTCATAGATAAACTTGATCATAAACCCACAATTCATCGGTCTCAACAAACACACCACAAAAGAAGATTACATCGAATAGATCTTCACAAGAGAGGGGGAGAACATTGTATTGAGACCCAAAAAGAGAGAAGAAGCCATCTAGCTAATAACTATGGACCCGAAGGTCTGAGGTAAACTACTCACACATCATCGGAGAGGCTATGGTGTTGATGTAGAAGCCCCCCGTGATCGATGCCCCCTCCGGCGCAGCTCCAGAAAAGGCCCCTAGATGGGATCTCACGGGTACAGAAGGTTGCGGCGGTGGAATTAGGTTTTTTGGCTCCGTTTCTGGTAGTTGGGGGTACGTAGGTATATATAGGAGGAAGAAGTACGTCGGTGGAGCAACGTGGGGCCCACGAGGGTGGAGGGCATGCCCAGGGGGTAGGCGTGCCCCCTACCTCTTGCCCTCTTGGTTGATGTCTTGACGTAGGTTCCAAGTCCTCTGGATCACGTTCGTTCCGAAAATCACGTTCCCGAAGGTTTCATTCCGTTTGGACTCCGTTTGATATTCTTTTTCTGCGAAACTCTGAAATAGGCAAAAATAACAATTCTGGGCTGGGCCTCCAGTTAATAGGTTAGTCCCAAAAATAATATAAAAGTGTATAACAAAGCCCAATAATGTCCAAAACAGGATGTAATATAGCATGGAACAATCAAAAATCATAGATATGTTGGAGACGTATCAGCAGCTTGCGCTTGGGGTAACTTTTTACGGGTCGCTCAGGGCCGTCCTCCTCGGTGGCCAAGTCCTTAGTCCACCTTTCATTGAGCGTATCCTGTTCAGCTTTGAGCTGTTGCTGCTTCTTTTTCAGGCTCCGCGCAGTGGCGATGTCACGCCCAATATGCGACCCTATCCGAGAGGAACTCGAAGGTCCCACCAAGGATAGACCCGCATATTGAAACGCTTTTGCAAGGTGGATATCATCACATCATACCATTACATAATAGTTGGGGATACATGCATAAGGCACAAACGCCCCAAGAATACATCAACATCATGAGAAGAACATCCGACTACGGATGAAACATAAACAGAAACTCAAACAATATCCACCCTGCTAGCCCAGGCTGTCGACCTGAAACCTAACCCAAGATCGACGAAGAAGAAGAAGAACTCCAACACAAGTAAACATCACTGTCACGTCATGATCGTCGCATAACCTGTACCTGCAACTGTTGTAGTAGTAATCTGTGAGCCACGAGGACTCAGCAATCCCATTACCATGGGTATCAAGACTAGCAAAGCTTAATGGGTAAGGAAGGGGTAAGGTGGTGAGGTTGCAGCAGCGGCTAAGCAAAGTATGGTGGCTAACTTACACAAATAAGGGCGAGAAGAGGAGCTTAAGAAGCGGTCAACAACTAGTAATGATCAAGAAGTGATCCTGAACTCCTACTTACGTCAAACATAACCCAAAAACCGTTTTCTCCTCTCGAACAACCCCGAAAAGAGACAATCACGGTTATGCACGCGGTTGGTGTATTTTAGAAGAGTTTACTTCAAGTTTACTATAACCGGATATTAACAAATTCCCATCTACCACATAACCGCGGGCACGGATTTCGGAAGTTCAAACCCTGCAGGGGTGTCCCAACTTAGCCCATTATAAGCTCTCACGATCAACGAAGCATATTCCTTCTCCCGGGAAGACCCGATCAGACTTGGAATCCCGGTTACAAGACATTTCGACAATGGTGAAACTTAACCAGCAAGAGCGCCCGATTGTGCCGACAAATCCCGATAAGAGCTGCACATATCTCGTTCTCAGGGCACATCCGGATGAGACTAGCTACGAGTAAAACCAGGCCTCGAATTTCCCCGAGGTGGCCCCGCAGGCAGCTCGGTTCGGACCAACACTCAGAGGAGTACTGGCCCGGGGGGGCTAAAATAAAGATGACCCTTGAGTCTGCAGAACCCAAGGGAAAGGTATAGGTGGTAGGTAGGCAAAAGGTAAAACTAATGTTAGGCCTTGTTGGAGGAGTTTCATTCAACGCGAACTGACAAGGGGTCCCCATATACCCAACCGTGTAAGGAACGCAAATCCGGGAACATAATACCGATATGACGGAAACTAGGGCGGTAAGAGTGGAACAAAACACCAGGCATAAGGCCGAGCCTTCCACCCTTTACCAAGTATATAGATGCATTAATTAAATAAGATATATTGTGATATCCCAATATAAACATAATCCAACATGGAGCAATCTTCATCTTCATCTGCAACTAGCAACGCTATAAGAGGGGCTAAGCAAAGCGGTAACATAGCCAAACAACGGTTTGCTAGGAAGGGTGACAAAGGTTAGAGGCTATCATGGCAATTTGGGAGGCTTGATAAGCAAGTGGTAGGTAGCGCGACATAGCAATAGCATCGAGACAACTAGCATAGCAATGATAGTAGTGAGATCCAAGGTGACGGTCATCTTGCCTGAAATCCCGCTAGGAAGAAGAACGAGTCCATAAAGAAGATGAAGCCACGAAGACGAACCAAGTGTAGTCGAACGAATCCTCACGATCGCAACAAAACAGGAACTATCGAGGAGAAGCACAACCGGAAAGAAGCAAACAACACGGTAAACACTCAACACATGGACAAGGCATGATGCTCAACCAAGTATGATGCATGACAAGGCTACATGAAGCTACTCATGGCAAGAGATGATGCATACAAGAACAACATAGCCAAACAAGTTTAAATGAGGCCGGAAACAACATATAACAATTCCGGTAAGTCCTCATATGCAAATTTCGAAATTGGTCCAGATCTGAATAAACCTTATGTTCAAGTTGTTAAACAGCAAATTAAGATGCACCAAGACGATCTACATGAAATTCTAGTCAAGTTACATATAAAGTTAATTTAATTCGGAGCTACGACCTAGAAGATATGAACAAAACAAGTTAAGCATGGCATTGAAGCAAAATGCATTCAAACATCAAGCGAACACACTCCAAACATGGATGCAACAAGGTAACATGAAACTACACGCGAAGCTAAACAAGTTTCATATAGAGCACACTTAAAACGGAGCAACGGTTCAATACATACACACAAAACATAGTCAAAGGACAAGCTGTCCAAAACAGCAACTAGGCATATTGCAAGCATCAACACAACATGCTACATCATCACAACATGAAAGAAAAAGGGATGAACAAGATGTACAGGTAAAGCATAACAAAACATGAACACTGAGATATCTCCAGAAATCACTAGAACATGCTCAAAAAAACATGGCAAGTTTGCAAATAATTACAGGTTCACAGACTTGGCAGAAATTCACTGGACAAGACAGAAATAACATCAGGTTGCAATGTTTGGAGCTATCAAACAACATGTTACAGCAGGATATCATGGAAAACTAGAGCATGGCATGCTAATAATAAAGGCAAAGCACAAAACTTCCTTACTGATCTAATTCCAAAGATCAACATAAAATATGGTAGCATCCATGCAAACATGGCAAATGATATGACAGATTCGGACAGTGAATAACAGTGCATGGCAGAAACAACAATAAGTAGGCATGTTGGTGAGCTTGTACCACTCACAACAGAGCATTTCATGGCATGTGAAGAAAACCAACAGTAAGATGAAATGTTTTTGAAGCTAAGAATGGCAATAGCATAGTCATAGGGTGCATGGATCACTAACAAAACACATGGCAAAACTGAACTTCATGTCAACAGGCTGACAGAAACATTATTTAGCAAGTTTGGAGCATGATAACAACAAGCTACAGCAGACCATAATTCAACCAAGGGCACGGATGGTTAGAGCATAACATGTATCAGAAAACATACTTAGTGAACATCTCCAGATTATGCATGGATTAATTGGTAGCATCAAGCAAAGATAGCAACATGATATAACAGTTTCAGCATTGACAGAACATTGACAGCAAGTAGCCCACTTCACGAGCTTGATGCACTCACCACAAGGCACAAAAGAATATATGGATTGTGTCACTGTAAATATGGCATGAATATGCTCCTAAAACATGTAGACATCATGCTCAAAGGATGCACACACAAAATGCAATGGAAATGACAAAACAGCAAGTTATAACAGTCTCAGCAGGTTAACATCATATAGCACATTTGCAACGATGATTAGGGCATCAAGATGAACTCAAACAAGCACACCATAATGTAATGAAATGAGCAAAATCTCACAATGAACATTTTGACATATTATGCATGCAAAACGGATCTACGCACAGGAAGTTATGGCACGTTGAACAGGGCTCCAGAATGTGAAATTTTCGGGACTTGGCAAATAAAACTATCTCCCAGATTAGATCTAGGCTTCGCGCGAGGATCGAGGCGGGCCCGGAGCTCTCGCCGGAACTAGCGCCGGTGACCAGGAGGGAAGCGGCCGGGGTCGGAGACGGGCGAGCGGGGGCGCGCGAGATCCGCGCGGGCGGCGCGGCGGGCGGCGGCGGGCGCGCGCTCCCGGCGAGCAGGGCGGCGGCGGAGGACGGTAGGCGGGGGCTGCGGCGCGAGGGCGGCCAGCGCGGGCAGGGGCGCCTGCGGGGCGCGGCGGCGGTGGGGAGGAAAGAGGGTGCGGCGCGGGTGAGGTGGCAACACCGGATTCGCCGGGGACGGCGGCGCGGACATGTCCGGCGCGGGGTTGGACATGTCCGGCGGCGCGGGGAGGGGCTAGGCTAGGGTTTTGCCCGAAAATGGACGGGGAGGGCCTTTATTTATAGGTAGAGGGAGCTAGGAGAGTCCAAAAGAGGAGCGGTTTTCGCCCACACGATCACGATCCAACGACCGAGAGCATGGAGGGGTTTGGATGTGCTAGTGGGCTGTGGTGAAGAGGGGCTGGGCTGCAAAGAGAGAGGGGTTTCGAGCTAAGCGATTGACCGTTAGGGCGTGAAACGAACTCCAAATGGAACGAAATTTGACAGGCGGTCTACCGATGATATACCAAGGCCACTTGACAAATCTCGGCTCATTTCGAGAACGTTTTTCTCCCGCTCACGAAACAAGGACTGAGAGGTGCAACGAGTGCATGTGAGAGAAACGGATGACGAAACGGACAACGAAGAAAGAGACCGGATGCAAGTTTTGAAAAACATGAGGATGCAAAGCACAAGATGACATGGCAAGAGCAACACGCAAGCAAATGCCATGGCAATGACGGCGAATAAATGGAAGACACCTGGCGCATCGGATCCGGGGCGTTACAGGCGATTAGCTGTCAGTTGAAGCGTTCTTGTTTGAGAGGTTCCTCTGGGACGATAAAATCTTCGTCACCAAGGCTAACATCCTCTTCGGAGACTGGCATATAGTTGTTGTCTTCCGAATCTTCATGATCAGCGTGTTCGGGGCTACACTGACCCTCCTCCCTCTCATCCTGTTTGGACGTGGGCTCAACGGGGTGTTCGGGGTCTTCGGCATTATCTGGAGTCTCATTGTCTCCGGTGCCGGTGTTGCTGTCCCTTGCCCGATGTGCTTTGGTGGTTCGTCGACGGGCTTGTCCTCATGGGGGTTCCGATTATCCTCGTCGTCCTTTTTATCCGGAGTGTCCACCATGTATACGTCATAGGTAGAAGTGGCCGTCCAACGCCCTGTTATGGGTGGGACTTGGCTTGATTCGGCGTCGGCATCGTCGTCCATACCATCGATGTCTTCGGACGCATAGTCTAGCATGTCGGTTAAATCCTCGACGGTGGCTATTAAGTGGGTGGTGGGCGGGTCATAAAATTCCCCGCTCTCAGCCCCCAGCCCATGCTGGGCGCATTTTGGAGGTAAAGCTTCTGTGATGGCGAGAGACCGCATTAAGCCCAATGCTTCATCTAAGGGTGAAAACTGGGTAGGAGTCGGCGGATCTGCAGGGCTGAGTTCGGTGATAGACACCTGGTCGGGCCCGATCGACGCAGACATCGACAGTTCGGAGTCGTTGCCCAAAGGTGAGTCCATGATCGCATCTGGGTCTCCGGTCGGAAGTTCCATGATAGAAAAGAGTCCGGCGGGGCTAATCCTCCCATCTTCGGATGATACGACCTGCTCCGGATCTAAGGCCGAGGCGGGCGCGAGTGTCGACCCCTTGAGGGGATCCAAGAGCGGATCCGAAGAGCTTCCTTCGTGAGGGTAGGGGGCGGCACTTGAGGCCACGAACCCCTCGAAGATCAGATCTCCTTGGATATTGGCGACGTAGTTCAGATTTCCGAACCTGATCTGGTGGCCGGGGGCGTAAAACCTGCTCAAGGTGGCCGGCCGAGTTGGCACGAAGCACGAAGCTGCCGAACACAAAGACCTTTCTTGGGAGAAAAGTTTCCCTAGACACAGCATCATTGTTGATGAAGAGGCGAGCCATTGATCCTTCTGTTGACAACACAGCGGAGCTCTCAATGAAAGCACCAATGTCATTTCAAAACCGGTAGATCTCGGGTAGGGGGGCCCAAGCTGTAAGTCTATGAATTGATGGTAACAATAATCAAAGGGACACGGTGTTTACCCAGGTTCGGGCCCTCTTAATGGAGGTAAAACCCTACTCCTGCTTGATTATATTCGATGGGTATAGGGGTTACAAGAGTTGATCTACCTCGAGATCATAGTGGCTAAACCCTAACTTGGCTAGCCTGTCAATGTTATGATCCTGCCTTCGGTCTAAACCCTCCGGTTTATATAGATACCGGAGGGGCCTAGAGTTGTACAAAGTCGGTTAAACAAAAAGGAAATAATATACCCGGACACCTAAACTTGTCATTCACGTATACGGGAGTCCCAACCGGACACGAGAAGTGATCTTCTTCCTTGTATCTTGACAGCCCATTAGTCCGGTCCATAATGAATAGACCAAACACCCGAGGACCCCTTAGTCTTGGAATCCCTCCATGGGCCAAGGAGAGGCACACACCAGCCCACAGAGGGGCTGGCGCGCCCTGTCCCTGGCCGCCGGCCCTAGAAGAAGGAAAGGAGGGGCGCCATCTCCTCCTGCCTTTCCCACCTTGTGGGATAAAGGAAAGGGGGGGCATCACCTCCTCCTTCCTTCCCCTTGGCGCCAATAGAAGGAAAGGGGGCCGGCCTAGGGCAGGATGCCAAGTAGGATTCGGACCTGCTTCCGGCGCCCCTTTGCCTCTCCCCTCTCCCCCACCTATATATATATGTGGGAGGGGGTGCCTAGCAAAAACACAACATTGTCTTAGCCGTGTGCGGTGCCCCCTCCACCGTTTACACCCCCGGTCATATTTTCGTAGTGCTTAGGCGAAGCCCTGCAGAGATAGCTTCACCATCACAGTCACCATGCCGTCGTGCTGCCGAAACTCATCCACTACCTCGCCGTGTTGCTGGATTAAGAAGGCGGAGGACATCACCGAGCTGAACGTGTGCTGAACGCGGAGGTGTCGTATGTTCGGTACTCGATCGGTTGGAGCGCGAAGAAGTTTGACTACATCAACCACGTTAACAAACGCTTCCGCTTACGATCTATGAGGGTACGGAGACACACTCTCCCCTCTCGTTGCTATGCATCTCCATGGATAGATCTTGCGTGTGCGTAGAATTTTTTATGTTTTCCATGCAACATTTCCGAACAGTGGCATCCGAGCCAGGTCTATGCGTAGATGATATGCACGAGTAGAACACAAAGAGTTGTGGGCAGTGATAGTCATACTGCTTACCACCGACGTCTTATTTTGATTCGGCGGTATTGTGGGATGAAGCAACCCGGACCAACCTTACATGTCCACGCACATGAGACCGATTCCACCGACTGACATGCAACTAGTTTTGCATAAAGGTGGCTAGTGGGTGTCTGTTTCTCCTACTTTAGTTGAATTGAATTTTACTACGGCCGGTCCTTGAAGAACGTTAAAACAACAAACTTGATGAATCAACATTGTGGTTTTTGCGTAGGTAAGAACGGTTCTTGGTAGAAGCCCGTAGAAGCCACGTAAAACTTGCAACAACAAAGTAGAGGACGTCTAACTTGTTTTTGCAGGTCATGTTGTGATGTGATATGGTCAAGATATGATGTGATATATATTGATGTATGAGATGATTATGTTTAGTAATATCGACAACCAGCAGGAGCCTTAGAGTTGTCTCTTTATTGTATGAAGTGCAAGCGCCATGTAATTTCTTTACTTTATTGCTATGCATTAGCAATAGTTGTAGAAGCAATAGTTGGCGAGACGACCCCAACGCTAAGATGGAGATCAAGGTGTCGAGCCAGTGATGATGGAGATCATGACGATGCTTTGGACATGGAGATCAAAAGCACAAGATGATGATGTCCATATCATGTCACATATTTTGATTGCATGTGATGTTTATCTTTTATGCATCTTATTTTGCTTAGAATGACGGTAGCATTATAAGATGATCCGTTCACTAAATTTCAAGATAAAAGTGTTCTCCCTAAGTATGCACCGTTGCCAAAGTTCGTTATTTGAAGCACCACGTGATGATCAGGTGTGATAGACTCTGCATTCGCATACAACGGGTGTAAGACAGTTTTGCACATGCAGAATACTTGGGTTAAACTTGACGAGCCTAGCATGTACAGACATGGTCTCGTAACACTGGAGACCGAAAGGTCAAACGTGAGTCATATAGTAGATATGATCAACATAGAGATGTTCACCATTGATGACTACCCCATCTCACGTGATGATCAGACATGGGTTAGTTGATTTGGATCATGTATCACTTAGATAACTTGAGGGATGTTTATTTAAGTGGGAGTTCATTAGTAATTTGATTAACTGAATTTATCTATCATGAACTTAGTCTTAATAGTTTTTGCATATCTATGTTGTAGATCAATACCTCGCGATATAGCTCCCCTATTTTTGATATGTTCCTAGAGAAAACTAAGTTGAAAGATGATGGTAGCAATGATGCGGACTGGATCCATGATCTGAGGATTATCCTCATTGCTGCACAGAAGAATTATGTCCTTGATGCACCGCTAGGTGACAAACCTATTGCAGGAGCAGATGCAGACGTTATGAATGTTTGGCAAGCTCGATATGATGACTACTTAATAGTTTAGTGCACCATGCTTTACGGCTTAGAACCGTGACTTCAAAAATATTTTGAATGCCACGGAGCATATTGTTGGGGATCGTAGCAGAATTTTAAAATTTTCTACGCATCACCAAGATCCATCTATGGAGTCTACTAGGAACGAGAGGGAAGGAGTGCATCTACATACCCTTGTAGATCGCGAGCGGAAGCGTTCAAGTGAACGGGGTTCACGGAGTCGTACTCGTCCTGATCCAAATCACCGATGACCGAGCGCCGAACGGACGGCACCTCCGCGTTCAACACACATACGGAGCAGCGACGTCTCCTCCTTCTTGATCCAGCAAGGGGGAAGGACAGGTTGATGGAGATCCAGCAGCACGACGGCGTGGTGGTGGAAGTAGCGGGGATCCCGGAAGGGCTTCGCCAAGCGCAAGCGGGAGGGAGAGGTGTTGCAGGGGGAGAAGGAGGCGCCAGGGGCTGGTGTGTTGCTGCCCTCCCTCCCCCTATTTATAGGGGTCCTGGGGGGCGCCGGCCACCCTGGAGATCCCATCTGAGGGGGGCGGCGGCCAAGGGGGTGGCTTGCCCCCCAAGGCAGGTGGGGCGCCCCCCACCCCTAGGGTTTCCAACCCTAGGCGCAGGGGGAGGCCCAAGGGGGGGTGCCCCAGCCCATTAAGGGCTGGTTCCCTTCCCACTTCAGCCCATGGGGCCCTCCGGGATAGGTGGCCCCACCCGGTGGACCCCCGGGACCCTTCCGGTGGTCCCGGTACAATACCGATAACCCCCGAAACCTTCCCGGTGGCCGAAACTGGACTTCCTATATATAATTCTTCACCTCCGGACCATTCCGGAACTCCTCGTGACATCCGGGATCTCATCCGGGACTCCGAACAACTTTCGGGTTTCCACATACTAATATCTCTACAACCCTAGCGTCACCAAACCTTAAGTGTGTAGACCCTACGGGTTCGAGAGACATGCAGACATGACCGAGACGCCTCTCCGGTCAATAACCAACAGCGGGATCTGGATACCCATGTTGGCTCCCACATGTTCCACGATGATCTCATCGGATGAACCACGATGTCGAGGATTTAATCAATCCCGTATACAATTCCCTTTGTCAATCGGTACGTTACTTGCCCGAGATTCGATCGTCGGTATCCCAATACCTTGTTCAATCTCGTTACCGGCATGTCACTTTACTCGTACCGTAATGCATGATCCCGTGGCTAACTCCTTAGTCACATTGAGCTCATTATGATGATGCATTACCGAGTGGGCCCAGAGATACCTCTCAGTCATACGGAGTGACAAATCCCAGTCTCGATCCGTGCCAACTCAACAGACACTTTCGGAGATACCCGTAGTGTACCTTTATAGTCACCCAGTTACGTTGTGACGTTTGGCACACCCAAAGCACTCCTACGGTATCTGGGAGTTGCACGATCTCATGGTCTAAGGAAATGATACTTGACATTGGAAAATCTCTAGCAAACGAACTACACGATCTTTTGTGCTATGCTTAGGATTGGGTCTTGTCCATCACATCATTCTCCTAATGATGTGATCCCGTTATCAATGACATCCAATGTCCATAGTCAGGAAACCATGACTATCTGTTGATCAACGAGCTAGTCAACTAGAGGCTTACTAGGGACACGTTGTGGTCTATGTATTCACACATGCATTATGATTTCCGGATAACACAATTATAGCATGAACAATAGACTATTATCATGAACAAGGAAATATAATAATAACCATTTTATTATTGCCTCTAGGGCATATTTCCAACACATATGAGTTGCCTACAAGCTGGAGGAGAATAGCTCAACCAGTGAGCATGTGATCAGAATGTCTGGGTACTACAATCACTTGAATCAAGTGGGAGTTAATCTTCCAGATAAGATAGTGATTGGCAAAGTTCTCTAGTCACTATCACCAAGCTGCTAGAACTTCATGATGAACTATAATATGCAAGGGATGACAAAAATGATTCCCGAGATCTTCGCGATGCTGAAATCAGCGAAGGTAGAAATCAAGAAAAAGCATCAAGTGTTGATGGTTAAACAAGACCACTTGTCGGGGATATACCCCGTGGTATGACCCGGCCGGAAGTATGACCCGACCGGACTTGGCGCTTCACCGATGACCCGCTGGAGGACTGGCGACTCACGGGTCTGGCGGCTCACTGGTCAGACGACTCACGAGCCGGATGACTCATGGATGACCCAGACGGCGGGTCAGATAGAAGACTAGGCCCGAGGCCCAGAAGGCCGGCTCATGTTATGGTGGGCCGGCTTAAGAGGAAAGCGTAAGGAATATTCCTTACAAAGGAAGCAAGACTAGGACGCCACTTGTAATAGAGTAATCCTAATCCTACTAGGACTAGTCATGTAACCCGCCCCTTCAACTTATATAAGGAGGGGCAGGGCTCCCCAAAGAGGGACAAGGAACAAGAAACAATCTCTAGGGCTAGACACCGAGAGCCGGTTCCCGGCGACTCTCCCATGATCATAATGAGACCTAGCCTCAAACATCATGTAGGGTTGTTACCGGATGATGTTTCCCGGGGCCCGAAGCTATCTAAATTCTTGTCTTGTGTTACGTCTCTCGATTTCGCTCAACCCCTCTCAAGCTACCACATAGATGCGTTGGCCTCGCGACTAAGTCCTGACACTAAGGACATCTGCCGTGACAATTCCACGACAGTTGGCGCCCACCGTGGGGCCTGCGCACGGTGGTGTTGAGTTCTTGGAGGGATCTTTTCCAGGAATCGAGAAGCTCGCGATTATCGGATGAGAAAGCGCCGGGACGGAAAGCCCGCAGAATAACCCGGCAGTAGACAGCCTTGGACAGACAGCCTCGGACACAGCCGATAAGAGAATTTAGGGTTGCGCGGGTGGCCGCACGTGACGAGGGGATCCATCTAGATCGATTTCCTCCACGGTGTTCTACAAAAGTCGCCGAGACCAACAGGAAGATTCCCTTGACACCGTTGCAGAAATCTACCAAAGGAGACTCGTTTTCCGGGTCAGAGGCAGAGTTCGCTGTAGCCGTGCGTGGACAGTCAAGAAATTACAGCCACATCTTACCATCTACGGATAAGTACACAAAACCTGAATTGTTGCTAGTACTCGTACATGTCAGATCAAGAAGGTTCTTCCAAAAGGAGTCATCCATAGTTTGCTACGTACAGACCGGGTCAAATCTAAGGAAAAAAAAAGAGGGACACGGATCAACTTCCACCACTGCTACAGCGTATTGCCGAGATGGACAGGGGTTTAGAGGATTTTTTTTCTGTGGTTAAGTGGTATGCCGTACGCCGTGGAATCGGTCCAATGGCAAGTCTCCGCCGAGAAAACAGACTCTGCTAACCGTTCCAAAGTAGTACTACTAGTATCATGGGCATGGAAAGCAAAAAGGATACAAAAAAATCAGAAGGAAAGATGCGGTCTGCCAGGTTGGAGTGCTACTAGTATACGTGATTTTGGAAAGTACTACTTGAGTACATCACGTGAAAAAAAACCCATGGGGGCGCTAGTAGGACAAGCTACTACTATTACAGAGCAGGGGTATACGCCCGTCACATCTTTTCAAGGCTGCTAAAAGAAAAAGGGGGTGCCAGGCTACCAGACAAAATTATCGGGCCGGTGTTTGACGAAAGGTAAATTATTCATGAGCATGCGCCAACATCATTTTTATTGGCGTTCGTCTGTGTCGTGCAACTTCACGGACACGCGTGTAGCCGCCGTCCCCCATACACCGGTTTACAACATCGATGCCGACTCTCCCCGTCCGCGCCGGTTTACAACACGGATGCCGACTCTCCCCGTCACACCGGCTTACAATACCACGGTCGACGCATCTGTTGTCCGGGCGAATCAGGTGTTATCCCTCCAATGTATTTTATCAGTACATGTTAATTCATCCGACAACAGTTACTCTAGCCTGTAATATTTTTATGCAGGACGGCTATTAAAAGAAAAAGGGGTGGTATTATACCGCGGAGGCACGTTCGGCTGTGCCGCTCAGCTTCATGGATACGCGTATCGCAGTCCGGTTTACATCAACGCGCCGGCCGACTCGCCCGTCCGCACCGCCTTACAACACCACGGACGAATCGTTTGTCCGCCCTCGCGACCGGTTCACGCGTCCACGCCGGTTTACAACATGGAGAACAATTTGCTCGTCCGCACCGGCTTACAACGCTACGGCCGACTCATCCGTTTGCTCCTTCGGGTGACTCATCCGTGGTTGATTTTAACTTCACCGTGATGACCATCAACTCCATGGCGGATAATTTTCGGCCTAAACACATCAGGTGATATCCATCTAAAATATATTTTTAGCATATATTATTTTTGTCAAAGAACAGTTTATCTTTGCCTTAGTCTGCAATATTGTTTATGCAGGACAATTGTTCACTGCAAAAGCTATGGTTGTGTCATAAACTCGCGCCACCATTATAAATGCGCTAGTAACTTATCATGCCATCAAGCTCGATGAATATATGTGCAAACCGCCATTCTGCAGACCGGTTTACATCAACGCGTCGGCCGACTCGCCCGTCCGCACCGGCTTACAACGCCGCGGCCGGCTCATCTGTCTGCTCCCGCGGCCGACTTGGTTGTGATTGATTTCAGCTTCACCGTGATGATCATCAACTCCGCGGTGGATAATTTCTGGCCTGACATATCAGGTGAAATTAAACCGGACAATTGTTCACTACATCAGCGCGACGTGGTTGACTCACCCATCCGCGCGGCTTATCACGCCGGCGATTGACTCGCCCGACCACACCGGTTTACAACATCGTGACCAACTCATCTGTCTGTACCACCTCTGATGCTACGGTTGTTTTTACCGTCTGTCTCCCGCGGCCTGGTCTATATCAACATACCGGGCCGCACCCGTCTGCGTGAGCTGATTGTTGAGTATGAGCAAGTTACTGCTTGGGAAGCCCGGTTTTTTTTTCTTCCAACAAAATTGAAGGTAAATTATCATGTATTATCAGCTGCCGTCTGCACTGGATGGTTCAAATGGGCAGGGGCACAAGTCGCCGCCACTATAGTTTGTTTAACTTCAAACAACCAGTTGGAAGGGACCATTGGCCGAGTTGCTGACACGGCTCATACGGGATCATTTATAACCCGCCGTAGTCACCTCAACCTTCTGTGGATTCACATCGCGCTGTCAACACCAATGATATACCCCTTATGCTATGGTGAATATGGAGAATCTCAAAGCCAACTCCTCGAGTCGTCTTGAGACTCGGGGGCTACAATGATATGACTCGGCAGCATTGGTCGGTTTCAATGCATTCAAGAATTCCAGGTCATTGGAGGAAAAAAAACGGTCCCGGAGGCTACCGCCATATTGGTGAAAAGTTTAAAGGCCGTTAGAAAATTTCTGGCTAAAAAAGAAGGATTCCGGTTTAGATCCGGCTCAAGAGACTTGACATCTCCCACAAAGCACTGAAGCTCTTGAAATATCCGGTTTAAAATCCGGTTCAAGGGAAATTTATCCGCCACAAAGTTTTGAAGCTCTCAAATCCGGTTCAAAATCCGGTTCAAGGTAAATTTGTTTATCATAAAGCTTTGAAACTCTCAATATCCGGTTTTTTCCGGTTCAAAAAGAATTTATCTCCCGCAAAAGTTCGAGTTCTCAGGAAAAATTAAAGGGACCAAAGAGAGTCTGTTTCAAAGCACAACTCAAATATAGGTACCCTGCTTTAATGACCACTGGGAGCTGATCGTATTCGAATTTAGCTTAACCCTTTGGGTGTGACCCTGATCGTATTCGAATCAGAGTCGTTAAATATTATCATGATCACTAGGGGGCTTCCTATTCAAACATAAGTCGTATTCGAACCAAAGAGAACATAGCTGTCGATACCCTTTTGATCGGCACACTGCCGAGCTCATTGGGGAGTTTCTTGGTCATATTTGAACCATAGCTCAACCCCCTTTGGGAACCGACGTGGATCGTATTCGAATCAGCGTCGTTAAACAACTCTCAAGGTCATTTGGGGGCTTCCTGTTCAAACATAGGTCGTATTCGACCCAAAGAGAACATAGCTGTCGGTACCCTCTTGATCGGCAACGCCAAAGCCACTGGGGGCTATATGATCGTATTCGAATCTTAGTTTAACCCCTTTGGGACAGTTTTCTGATCGTATTCGAATCAGAAGCCTCAAAAAATTTTGAAGTCTCTTTTTGCAAACAATTTTTGGATTTTATTTGAAGCTCTTTTTCATATCTAAAGTGTATATGAGTGGTTGCTATTTAACCCGGCTTGATTTTCGATAATAAATCGCCAGCTTATGACAATCATCATCTATGTGGAAGCATTGGCTTCTAAGGATTGGGTTATCACCCTTACTGCACAGGTCACATAAACCGGCAGTGAAAATTCAATACCATAGGTATAATATTATTATCATAGTTATGTTTCAAAGTTATGATTCATAACAGGCTTATCTGTGACTCCTTGTTACACATCAATTGTTATATGTGAGATATTATGACCCGCCCTGCGGAAACCGCCAAGGGATCTTGTGATCTACTTGTGTGCAGGATAAGACTACATTTGGGTGGTTACCCGCCCTGGCTTTTAACGTTAAGTCGCCAGGGCATATGTTGTTTAAACTTTGTGCAGGATTTACATGGCTATGACTTCCATAAATGATTAAGTTCAAGCCCATCATCAAAGATTGAAATTGGTGTCTCGAAAGGGTTATCAATTCTTGATTTTTTCAAAGGCTATAAGCCGCCGGGTTATAAAAATTCCGGTTTACAATGGAGGCGTATTAAATCGTCATCGGCCAAGAGCCGCCGGGTATTTAAACTCCGGATTTACTTATCAACAGATGAGGTATTCAAAGTCGCTTTGGCGCAATGGCTATTATTTTATCAATGGATATGATTTATTCTACAATGGAAGGAATAGTCCCGAGTCACTGCAGGCTTACAACCCGGCACTTGGGGCTACATTATTCAAATTGATATTACATCAAATATGCAAGTCCCATGTCACTGCCAGCATGCACCATGGCACTTGGGGGCTAATGCAAAATCATTTTTTTCTCACCTCATTGAGACCCAACTCATCACATCGTAATGAGCCGGCCCTTGGGGGCTACCAATTGCTCCTGTCAACAGTTCAAGGTACACAAGTTTTAATCCATTATATCAAAGGATCCATTGCTCAGTTGGTAAAGCACAAAGCTCTTAAACCTTGTGGACGTGGGTTCAAGCCCCATGGTGGAGATTACATCATATGATGTTATTATCAATGAATCATATACAAAGTCCCTACTCATTATTGCATAATGACCCGGCCCTTGGGGGCTACACTTGTTGAAATCTTTATGAGCCTAAGGCAATTACAAGTCCCAGGTTGCTGCAAGCATGACAACCCGGCACTTGGGGGCTACAGGTGATATGCATATAAGGGAGGAATAACTTCAAATTATTAGTTTTGAGCAAATCAGCCTCTACATCTTTAAACCGGCGGATCACCAGATGAATCTTGAGTCCAATATGTTTATTAAGCCAGCGCCTTGGAAGCCGATTCAAGTGGATTATTCTTCACAATATTTTTCTGTGAGAAACCAACATCAGCAAATTGAGTATGAAGCTAGCTTATTGAACCGGATTTTCTAGATGAAGGAAATGACAATTGGACTTAAGGATAATCAGGTCCCGGCTCAGGAGAATATTTAACCCGGAGCACAAGGAATTAAGGATGATCAGGTGCCGGCTTACAAGAATTTTTTAACCCGGAACACAATCTGTCAAATTTGTTCTTGTGTTTGTTTTACAGGATCAGTTTAACATGGATAAATCCAAATTAAACTGGGGACTAATGTCGGGGATATACCCCGTGGTATGACCCGGCCGGAAGTATGACCCGACCGGACTTGGCGCTTCACCGATGACCCGCCGGAGGACTGGCGACTCACGGGTCTGGCGGGTCACTGGTCAGACGACTCACGAGCCGGACGACTCATGGATGACCCAGACGGCGGGTCAGATAGAAGACTAGGCCCGAGGCCCAGAAGGCCGGCTCATGTTATGGTGGGCCAGCTTAAGAGGAAAGCGTAAGGAATATTCCCTTACAAAGGAAGCAAGACTAGGACGCCACTTGTAATAGAGTAATCCTAATCCTACTAGGACTAGTCATGTAACCCGCCCCTTCAACTTATATAAGGAGGGGCAGGGCTCCCCAAAGAGGTACAAGGAACAAGAAACAATCTCTAGGGCTAGACACCGAGAGCCGGTTCCCGGCGACTCTCCCATGATCATAATGAGACCTAGCCTCAAACAGCAT
Organism: Triticum aestivum; assembly: GCF_018294505.1. Taxonomy (NCBI): domain Eukaryota; kingdom Viridiplantae; phylum Streptophyta; class Magnoliopsida; order Poales; family Poaceae; genus Triticum; species Triticum aestivum. Next base: position 402,417,293 of record NC_057799.1, read on the forward strand.
GTAGGGTTGTTACCGGATGATGTTTCCCGGGGCCCGAAGCTGTCTAAATTCTTGTCTTGTGTTACGTCTCTCGATTTCGCTCAACCCCTCTCAAGCTACCACATAGATGCGTTGGCCTCGCGACCAAGTCCTGACACTAAGGACATCTGCCGTGACAATTCCACGACACCACTAGTTTCAAGAAAAAGGTCAAGGGAAAGAAAGGGAACTTCAAGAAGAATGTCAAGCAAGTTGCCACTCCCAAGAAGAAGCTCAAAGCTGGACCCAAGCCTGAAACTGAGTGCTTCTACTGCGAAGGAAATGGTCATTGGAAGCGGAACAGCCCCAAATACTTGGCGGATAAGAAGGATGGCAAAATGAACAAAGGTATATATGATATACATGTTATTGATGTGTACCTTACTAGTGTTCGTAGTAGCCCCTGGGTATTTGATACCGGTTTAGTTGCTAAGTAACTCAAAACAGGAGTTGCAGAATGAACAGAGACTAGTTAAGGGCGAGGTAACAATGTGTGTTGGAAGTGATTCCAAGGTTGATATGATCACCATCGCACATTCCCTCTACCTTCGGGGTTAGTGTTGAACCTAAATAAATGTTATTTGGTATTTGAGTTGAGCATGAATTGATTAGATCATATTTATTGCAATACGGTTATTCATTTAAGTCAGAGAATAATTGTTGTTCTGTTTACATGAATAAAACCTTCTATGGTCATACACCCAATGTGAATGGTTTATTGAATCTCTATCGTAGTGATACACATATTCATAATATTGATGCCAAAAGATGCAAAGTTGATAATGATAGTGCAACATGTTTGTCGCACTGCCGTTTAGGTCATATTGGTGTAAAGCGCACGAAGAAACTCCATGCAGATGAACTTTTGGAATCACTTGATTATGAATCCTTTGATACTTGGGAACCATGCCTTATGGGCAAGATGAATAAAACTCCGTTGTCCGGAACAATGGAGCGAGCTAATGACTTATTGGAAATAATACATACCAACGTATGCAGTCTGATGAGTGTTGAGGCACACGGCGGGTATCGTTATTTTCTGACCTTCAAAGATGATTTAAGTAGATATGGGTATATGTAAGTGCATCTAGTGCCACCCCTGGTTGGTTTTGGAGTATTCACGACAAACCTGGTTGAGGGACTAATGTGTTTGTGAGAATTGCAGGATAACACAGGTTGTAGTTCCTCATTGATTCGGTTTACCTACCGGAGATGACCCCTAAAAATGTGTGAAGACATTGAAGACAATGGTGGTATGTGAAGTCATTCACAATGAAGATTATGACTCGAGAAGACATTCACGTGAAGACTATGGAGTGCGAAGACATAGTTGTTCGTAGTTTCCTTTTCTTCTTTGTTGAGTCATAGGAACCACCGTACTGTTAAGTGGGGTCCAAGTGAACAAAGTCAGAGTGACTGAAGTGATGCTCAACCAAATCCTATGTCTTAGAGTGAAGACAATGAGAGCAAACCTTATCCAGAGCTGGATGAGCCAGCTTTACTTGTAGCCCAAGTTAAGCTGTCGCGTGTGTTTTGAAATCTGACCGTTGGAACACGTGTCAGTTCCTTAGTGACCCAGGGTCATTTCAGACAAATCAGGTCGGGTTGCCTAGTGGCTATAAATAGCCCACCCCCTACACCATAAATTGGTGGCTGCTCAGAGTTAGTGCAACGGCTTTTGTCGTTTGAGAGCAACCCACCTCGAAGCCTTTAAGAGAGAGAAATCCTTGCGAGGACAAAGCCCAAAACACCCAGAGTCAAAAAGTGTTAGGCATCACTGAAGTCTTTCTGACCGCGTGACCTGAAGACTTGTTACACTTGAGGACTGTGAATCCTCCAGCCGGTTAGGCATCGCGTTCTGAGCATCCAAGAGTCATTGTGGATTGCCGGTGAACAAAGTCTGTGAAGGTTTGGAAGTCTACCTTGAAGACTTACCAGAGTGATTGGGCAAGGACTAAGTGTCCTTAGCTCAAGGGAATAAGGTGAAGACGTGGTCTTCTGAGTTGAATCTCAGCCTCCCTAACCAGACGTACAGTTGTCACAGCAACTGGAACTGGTCCAACAAATCCTTTGTCTTCACCAAGCAACTGGTTCTATCTCTTCCTTCACTTATTTACAGTTTGTCTTCGTGAAGTCTTTTGCTTGCTTGTCTTGTCTGTTTGACTTCACTGTGTGACGACTATTGTTGTTTGGCTTCATACTATCTTCCATCTTGATCCATACTACCTAGTTGCTAATAGTCTTCGTGCTTTAGCTTCATTACTTGTTTGACTATGGCTTGTCTAGTGTAGTCTACCTTCCGCTGCATGTCAATAGGTTCATTTCTATCGTTTGTCTTTGAAACTCCCATGTTTTGAAGACTTTCATAAAAATCACCTATTCACCCCCCTCTAGTCGATAACTAGCACTTTCAATTGGTATCAAAGCAAGGTACTCCCTTTTTCTGTGTGATTCGGTTTAACCACCTGGAGTTTTAGCTATGTCGACTGCAGGGATAATCAAAGTCTTCGCTGTGTGCCCTGTCTTTGATTGCACTGATTACCCCTAGTGGAAGAATAAGATGCGCATGCATCTTGAAGCCATTGATGTTGACCTTTGGTATGTCATCAAGAACGGCGTTCCCAAGGGCGGTGAAGGCGTCACTCCTGTTGATGTCAAGAAGTTCATTCAACTGGATTCAACTGCGAAGAACATCATCTGCGGTCATCTAACCAAAGGACAGTATGGCCGTGTGAGTGCTCTGGAAACTTCGAAGCTAGTCTGGGACTGGCTCTCCAAGGTCAACGAAGGCGTCTCAACCCAGAGAGATCAAAGGATCAGTGTCCTTCGCAACCTCTTCAACCGCTTCAAGAGAAATGACAATGAGAATGTCCAGCTCATGTTTGATCGCCTCACTGATACCACCAATGAGCTTCATGCACTCGGCGCTACTGAGATCACCAAGCATGAAATCGTCAAGCCACTCCTGAGATCCCTTGACAGCTCATTTGATACACTAGCCCTGATGATTCAAGAACGTCCTGACTTCAAGACACTCGATCCGTCTGACATACTTGAGAGGCTCAACACACATGAGTTTCAGCTATCTGAGAAAAGAGACATCTATGGTCCCAACTATGGACGTACTCGCGCTTTGAAGGCAAAAGCTGCTTCCTCATCTGAAGAAGAATCTGACTGCAGTTCTGGGGATCCTGAAGACATTGGAAAGGAGCTTGCTATGCTTGTGAAGAAGTTCCAGAAATTCACCAAGAAGAAAGGCTTCAGAAAGTCTTCAAGATCCAGCTCGAGAAATGATGAAGCTTCCACTCATGACCACAAGAAGAGAACATGCCACAAGTGCAAGAAACCTGGTCACTACATCTCTGAGTGTCCACAATGGGACAATGAGAACAAGAAGAAGAAGAAGAGCAAAGAATATGATTCTGATGACAAGAAGAAGAAGAAATCCTCAAAGTCTTCTTCCAAGTCTTCCTCCAAGTCTTCATCACATAAGAAGAGCTCATCTGGCAAGGCTCGTGCTTTTGTTGGCAAGGAGATGGATTCAGAGGAGGAGTCTGCTTCTGAGGAGGCAGAGGTGGAGTCTGAGGAGGAGTCCGACTCTGGCGTTGCAAGTCTGGCTCTAGCCACAGCCTACGTTGCCAAGTCCATCTTCAACACTGAAGACAATGGCTCCGTCACCAACGCTGATGCTAATGACAAGGACGACTCTGCCCCCACCTACTGCTTCATGGCACGTGGTGCCAAGGTAAACTCACGCGATGCTTACTTTCAAATATCAAGTGAAGATGACTCTGACTATGAATCCAAACCCAGCTACAAAACATTTGCTAAATTGCAACTGAACAACAGAAAGCTATGGAACATATTCAAAAACTGCTAGACAAAAGCGATGACCTGTTGGACGCGGAAATGACCCGATCTCAGTCCTTAATTGAAGACATAAAAAATCTTCATGTTAAGTACGAGGAACTTGAAAGTCGTCATGGAACGCTCTCAACAACTCATGAAAAGCTTTCCTATGATTATCTTCAAAGGAAGCAAGGACTTGAGAAATTGAGAGCAGTTCATGAAGATCTTCAAAAAGAGAACGAATCACTTCGCGCTCAACAGACCAGTCCCGCTCAGTAAGGAATTGAACCACCATGTCTAAAATGCATTGAGCGTGATAACGCTACTTCTGTTGCTGAATGTTCTACTGCTGCTACCGTCACAATATCTTCAACAGCTGATGTGGTTACTAACCCCTCTACTGAGGATGCCACTACTATTGCTGACGAAAATGCTAGGTTGAAGACATTGCTTGAGACTAGGATGTATAAAACTCTCAAAGGGCATCAGACACTGTGATGTCCTCAAAAAGCAGATTCTGAACCGAAACCCTAGAAAAGAGGGTGTTGGGTTCGAGAGGAAAATGAATGTTGATGGTTCTTACTGGAAGCCTGAGCAGTACCCCAAAACCACATGGGTTGCTGCAAAGGGACCTTCAGTGGATCCATCCACCTTATCTGGCTTCACTTATGCTAACCCTATTATCATTGATGAATCCTTTGATGCAAACTATAAACTGTTTAAGAATCAGAAGGGTGAAGTGTTTGCCAGGTATATTGGTACTAACTGCAGGAATGGACCACCTATGAAGAAGATCTGGGTGCCCAAAAGGTGTTTTGAGAATCTTCCTGTGAATGTCGTCATGACACCACAAGGGAAGAAGACAAACCCCAGACCAAAGGCTTCATATGGTCCAAAGGCTTCATACAGACAGAGGACTCACCAGAGTCACCCTAACGCCAATGTTTTGCAGGGAAATCATACTCAAACTTATGAATATGAGCGCGTATCATCAAACCGCTATGTTCATAAGACTACGAACTATTCTGCTTATTCATATGACTACTATTCACCTCCTGCAAGGCTATTTGCTAGGGCTCCAAAGCCGAAGTTCTCAGATGCTGCACTTAGACTCATTGCTTCTAAGCCACCCCTGAAAATGTGGGTGGTTAAGAAAAAATTAACTTTCTTTTGCAGGGAAAGGTCTCCAGCCGGAAATCAAAGGCGTCCGATGCTTTTGCTGGGGACCTAAAACATCTTGTGGGGCGCAAGATTAAATGCCCAAATGGTCTTACTATGTATTTTGTTCCTGAATCGCTTGCCAATCATCCTATCAGTCCTAACCTTGATCTGAGCTTTGATAATCCTCTTGTGCGTCAAATGTTTATGCTTCACAATACTCTTGGTGAAGCCTATCCCCCTAACTGTACTGTAGGGTATGACACCTCATGCTTCAGAATGGATTATGGACAGTGGATGCACTAATCACATGACTGGTGACCGAAGTCTTCTCATGGACTCAACCTTACGTCCATCTGACAAGAGTCACATCACATTTGCTGACACTGGTAAAAGCAAGGTATTGGGTCTAGGTAGAGTTGCAATCTCAAAGGATCAGCACATGGATAAAGTGATGCTTGTTGAATCCCTTGGTTTCAACTTAATGTCTGTCTCAATGCTTTGTGATTTGAACATGATTCTAATATTTGGAAAATATCGTTGCCTTGTTCTAATGGAATCTGACAAGTCTCTAGTATTTGAAGGGTACCGGAAAGATGATTTGTACATGGTAGATTTCTCAGCAGGACCACAGTTGGCCGTATGTCTTCTAGCAAAAGCTTCAGAGTGCTGGCTCTGGCATCAGAGGCTAGGGCATGCTGGCATGAGGAACTTGCACACCCTCGCAAAGAAGAAACACGTCGTAGGCATCGAGGGCGTCAAGTTCAAGAAAGATCATCTGTGTGGTGCCTGCGAAGCTGGAAATATGACGAGGGCCAAGCATCCCTCGAAGACAATCATGACGACATCTCAACCCTTCGAGCTGCTTCACATGGATCTCTTTGGACCTACTCACTACTCTACTCTCACTACCACTGCTTGCCTCTATGGTTTCGTCATTGTTGATGATTATTCAAGATATACATGGGTGCATATAATCCTTTACAAGAATGAAGTGCAGGATGTCTTCAGACGCTTTGCAAATCGTGCCATGACGAACTATGGCGTCAAGATCAAGCACATCAGAAGTGACAACGGCACAAAGTTCAAGAACACCGGCCTCGACCTTTACCTGGATACATTGGGCATCACTCATGAGTTCTCAGCTCCGTACACACCTCAGCAGAATGGCATCGTGGAGCGCAAGAACAGAACACTCATTGAGATGGCTCGGACGATGCTTGATGAATACAAGACTCCAAGAAAGTTCTGGCCCGAAGCCATTGATACTGCATGCCATGTCATCAACCGTGTTTATCTTCACAAGCTTCTGAAGAAGACATCCTATGAGCTCCTAACTGGTAAGAAGCCAAACGTCAGTTACTTCAGAGTATTTGGTGCTAGGTGCTGGATCAAGGATCCACATCACACTTCAAAATTTGCACCGAAAGCACATGAAGGTTTTATGCTTGGTTATGGAAAGGATTCGCACTCCTACAGAGTCTTCAACCTCTTTCACTATAAAGTGGTTGAAACTGTGGATGTGCGGTTCGATGAGACTAACGGCTCGCAAAGAGAGCACCTGCCAAATGTGCTAGATGAAGTTCCACCTAGTGAATCCATCAAGCTCATGGGAACTGGAGAAATCATACCGTCTGAAGCTCAGGCTGAAGAGGAACTTATCATTTCTGCACCTAATCAACCTGAAGACAATGCTCAGCCTGAAGACAATGCTCAAAATGAAGACAATCATCAGCAAGAGAAAAATCTTCATCCAGTTCATCCTCGGGTTGCTAATGAAGTGCAAATTGAGAAGATAATTGACAGTATCAATGCACATGGTCCACTCACTTGTTCAAGAGCAACGCAACTGGCAAATTTCTGTGGGCACTTTGCATTTGTCTCAATATCTGAACCCAAGAAAGTTGCTGAAGCCTTCATGGAACCTGAATGGACTCAAGCTATGCAAGAAGAGCTTCAACAGTTCAAGCTGAACAATGTGTGGGAATTGGTCAAGCGTCCTGACCCTCGCAAGCACAGCATCATAGGCATCAAATGGATATATCGCAACAAGCAAGATGAGCATGGTCAAGTTGTCAGAAACAAGGCTCGTCTCATTGCTCAAGGATACACTCAAGTTGAAGGGATTGACTTCGATGAAACATTTGCTCCTATGGCTAGGCTTGAAGCCATTCGCATACTGCTAGCCTATGCAAAAAATCACAACATCCTTCTATATAAAATGGATGTGAAGAGTGCCTTTCTCAATGGCAAGATTGAAGAAGAAGTGTATGTTGCACAACCACCTGGCTTTGAAGATCCAAAACATCCTGATATGGTATACAAGCTAAACAAGGCACTGCATGGCCCCAAACAAGCCCCTTGAGCTTGGTATGACACACTCAAGGACTTCCTGAAGAGCAAAGGCTTCAAACCTGGTTCCCTAGATCCCACACTCTTCACGAAGACATATGATGGTGAACTGTTTGTGTGCCAAATCTATGTGCATGACATTATCTTCGGCTGCACTAATCAGAAATACAGTGATGAGTTTGGACACATGATGCAAGAGCAATATCAGATGTCCATGATGGATGAGCTGAAGTTCTTCCTAGGTCTTACAATTCGTCAGCAAAGCAACGACATCTTTATATCTCAAGAGAAATACCTCAAAGATTGCCTGAAGAAGTTTGGAATGCAAGACTGCAAAGGTTACACGACGCCAATGCCAACCAAAAGTCATCTGGGTCCTGACGCTAATGGTAAAGAGTTCGATCAAAAGGTATACCGCTCCATGATTGGTTCTTTAATTTATTTATGTGCATCTAGGCCAGATATCATGCTTAGTGTTTGCATGTGTGCCCGATTCCAAGCGGCACCAAAGGAATCGCATCACTTAGCCGTGAAGCGAATTCTTCGATATTTGGCTTACACCCCAACACTAGGATTATGGTATCCAAAGGGCTCAGAGTTTGATCTAGTTGGATTCTCGGATGCTGATTATGCTGGTGACAAGGTGGATCGCAAGTCTACATCAGGCACATGTCACTTTCTGGGTCGATCACTTGTCTGTTGGTCTTCAAAGAAGCAGAACTGTGTATCTCTCTCCACTGCTGAATCTGAATACATTGCTGCTGGATCTTGCTGCGCTCAGCTTCTATGGATGAAGCAAACTCTCAAGGACTATGGCATCCATCTGAAGCAAGTACCACTCTACTGCGACAATGAAAGCGCTATCAAGATTGCCAACAACCCAGTTCAGCACTCGAAGACAAAGCACATTGAAATTCGTCATCACTTTCTCAGAGATCATGTCATGAAGGAACATATTGATATCATTCACATCAACACTGAAGGTCAATTGGCAGATATCTTCACAAAGCCCTTGGATGAGAAAAGGTTTTGCAAGTTGCGGTGTGAGCTAAATATCTTAGAATCCTCAAATGTCCTGTGATTAGGCACACATCCTAACACTTATGCATGTTGATGACTTAGATGTGCAACACACGAAGTAATGTATATCTTCAATCAATGAAGACATACACTCTAAGTGTGAATACATTAATGCAGAATTTGACTTCGGAGCGCCACAATAATTGTGTGCCGTGTCTGGGTCTAATACTTCCTATACGGTGGGTAACGCCACCACCAAACTTTTGTTTGGAGTGCTTTCATTGGGCATTGCATTTGCTAAGTCTTCGCATTTGATTTATCTTCAACATTGATTTGTCTTCATGTTGATCTTCACCTTGTTGATTTGATCTTACTCATATATACATATAGTTGTGTTCTGTCCTCTATAGCATTCACTTATAGCTATGTCTTGTCGTTTAAATCTTTTGGACTAAGTGAATGTGATCGGACCCTAACCTCTTCTATGCTTCTACCTCAAACTCTATCTATCCAAATCATATGCATTCTATTGAAATCGTCGAATGTCTTCTCTGTGTCCTTGTCAGTAGAAGATACAGAGACAAACATTGAATCTGTTTTAAATGCTCAATCCTTATTGCCTGAAAACCGGAGAAGCCGGAACGACCACCCAACAGTCCAGGCGTGCGTGGGAACATGGAACAACTTCCAATGTGTTGCATGTTCGCCACGTGTCCCTCAGATGTGAACCGCCAGGGCACCTGCGTAATTGCGTTGTGCTGTCCCTCTCCTTATAAATACACATCACATCGCGGTCAAAATCTTTCTTCCACCTCTCCACCTCGCACAAACCCTAGCGCCACCGCTAGCTCTCGATGACGCCGGTGACGAAGCGCTTAGCTGCCGCGACCTCACCGACGCCGTCCTCACGCCGGCCGAGGACCTCGTCTTCTCCGCCGCTGCCGTAGGTGTCTTCCGTCGCCAAGTTAGTGCACGGAGGATCGAACTGCTCGGCCTTCTCTCCACTCCGTCTAGCAGTCCTTCATGTGGTAATTAAAGCTTACTTTTACTGCCTTTTTGATCCAATAGATTCATCCTTCTCCACCAAAAGTGGTTTCTGAGCCTACAAATTTGGATATATCCTGTTCTGCATCTCATAACATGCCTAGTATATTCACTTATGCTTCACAAGTAGTTAGATTCCTCACGTGTACCTATTTTTGGATTCGTACAAATCTGGAACCAACTCTCAACATATAAGTGAATGTCTTCGCGCTATGAGGTCAATGTCTTCAAACCGATTTATCTTCAAAATCTTCTGAGAATGCATATGACCTCTTCCCCTTCCCTCGCATCTCTAATGCTGTCACAGGTGAATGTCAGTGGGAGAATCCCTTGGTTCTCATAGCCTGCATTCATTTGCAGAATTCTTACATCGTCATATCAATTCACCCGAAGCCAGTTCTTGTCTGACCAGCAGACGGAAGCCCTTGCAAGTTCTGAAGCCATTCAGGTTGAACCTCATGGCCATAGAAAAGTCAGCAAGAAAGGGCGGCAGACAGCGCCATGGGAATACTTCCAAAGATTTGCCACCTGATCTGTATGAAATGTACAAGACAGACCCAGAAGAAACCTATGGTGAACGCAAGACTCGAACCATTGGATTCGAAGATATTGGGCAGAGGAATGGTACAAGTACAGATTTGTCACTGCTGAGTATGCTAAGAAGAATGTCGTCAAGCGACCTTGGGAAGATATCTTATACAAAAATCTTCAACCCAAGTCCAAGTCCAAATCCATTGCTCAAGGCTTCTATCCTTGCATGGTTCATGGACCACAGCCAGAGAATGCTGACCATCTTCTCTGCTATGGTGCCGTGAAGACAATCTGTTCAAGCAAAACTACAAGTTTGCCAAGGACTCTGCTGTGAAAAACAAGAAAGCATTTGTACTCGACTTCAACCCCGGTCTACCTGCTCCTCGAGCTGATGGCACACATGATGTTGAACCCAATATTGTCGAACCTTTCTACAACCTCGAAGGTCTTCTCACTCACATTGCTGTTCAGGGGGCAGCCGTGGAGCACTCCGCAGACGACGCTGATTCTGATGAAGCGCCTGCTCCACCAAAACCACAGAAGCAGAAGAAACCCAAGGCTTCAAAGCCCTCCACTTCACCAAGAGCTTCGTGTGCGAAGCCTCTGGCCACTGCTCCTCCTGAAGCCAGTGTGCTGTCAGAAGATCTTTGTCGCATCTCCAAGACTGAGAAGTAGAAGAAGCCCATCCAGATTTCTTGTCAAGCACTGACCCCAGCTGCCATTCTGAGGAATGAGAACGAAGCCATTGATCTGTCAAGTGACGAAGATCTTGGCGACGATGCTCTTGAGCTGCTGATAAAGAGCAAGCAAGAGGTGGAAATCTTCAACGATTTGCCCCTATTTGACGTGGACATATTGAATAACTTCATTGATGAGTGGTTTGAAAATCCGAACCTCAGCATCGATGATCTTCAGCTTCCAATTGGCATCAGTGTCTCCTTCCACGGAGCCATTGCAAATGAGTTGGCTCTAGCTCAGAAGATTGTTGAACTCAAGAACAAAATTGACTTTGAGAAGGCTCAGTTCAAGAAGCACATGGCCAAGCTCAGTGCGGCTGATGTTCAAAAATTCAAGCAGATGCTGCATGATCTCAAAGAGCAGTTTCAACAGAAACGTGAAGCAGCAAAAGGATCAAGAGAACGTATGAAGCTCTCCACTGCAAAATGTGTTCAAGCTCACAATGAAGCTGAAAAGCGTAAGGCACTTGGGCGTCCTGGCATCGACCCCAAGATGGCTTCCAAGAAGAAGAAGCCAGCTGTGGCACAAGCTGAAGCATCAGGGCGGGAAGCACCTCGCATTGTCTTCCCTGCCAGTATGACAATCACGAAGCCTAAGGTCCCCACAGTTGCTTCGGAACTTAAGAAAACAAGGGCAGCCGAAGCCCGAAAGAGCAAGAACAATAACACCACTGACGATGCTCGACCGACCAAGAAGAGAAAGACAAAGAAGAAAGATCGGGCTGCTCCCATAGAGCCCCTTGTCGTCGAGCCAATCTCAGTTGCTCGTCCTACGTCCGAACACCGAGAGCGTCAGTTAATAGGTCATGAGCCTGCTACCATAGAGGCTCCTGAAGCTGAAGACATTCCAGCTGTTGACACCACCGCAGCTGAAGACATTGGTCCCCAAGACAATGTAGATGATGATGAAGTCCTTCCTCAGATTGAGAACCAAACAGTATCATCGCCTGTTCTCACGAATAGCGAACTCATCTGCATTGGTCGTCCTTTGACGCAAATTGCCCAGGATGATTCATGGGCTGATCACCCTCAAGACTCCACTCGTGAAGAAGAAACACCAAGTACTCCCCCAACTCAAGTCACCACTCCGGTGCTTGATGATGACGACTATGTGGTCCAGCCATCTCCCTCCCCAAAAGCGTCGCCCGCATTTTGTAGGCTTCGCAAAGGACCAAGGCCACAAGTCGCTCTGTCGAGCGTTCCAGAAGGAGATGAGCACCACAACTCAGTGGCACGACAAGTGTTTCCTGACGCCACTCCGACTATAAACATCTCTGAGTCTGAAGCCAAAGCTGCTGAAGACATTCTGGCTGCATCAGCCGATGATCAAGAAGAACCCCGTCAAGAAGAAGAGCGTGTTGCCACACCCCCTACCAACCAAGAAGCTGTTCTCGAGGAGAACGTGTCCGACCCTCCAGCTACTCAATTGGAGGTTGATAATAATGCAGCGGCCACCAACACCAATACTGAAGCCAATGATGTTGTCATGGCTGAAGCTAATGTGGCGCCTGAAGTGAATACGGTGCCTGAAGCCAATGCTACACCTGAAGCCAATGTTGCACCTGAAACCATTGTGCACCTTCAAGCCCACGCCAATGCTGACGCTCCTGTTCCCCCTTCAAGGCCTCATACAATTGAGCTGGCATTTGATCGCGGCCAACCTGTCATGGTTCGTTGGCCTATTCTGGTTCCTCCACCTGCTCCCGGACCACAATTTGATTATCATGTGGAGCACAGGCCTCAGGTCCAGAAGCCAAAGCCAAGGCTGCCAAGGTTTCCAGGTACAGCAACTTCCCAGGATCGTTTAAAGTGAATGGCTTCATTGCACACAACACCTTCTTTGACAGCGACAAGAACCCATACTCGAAACCAATAATTTCATCTGATCGGTTCTAGAGCTATCAGCAACGCAGTTACTATTCATGTGTTCTTTATGATCAAGGGCGCATCTTTCCCCATATGCGTCTAGAATGCGAAGCCATTGCTAGCCTGCCCTGGTTGGAAGAAGCCCTTGACTGCTTCAGAGATGCTGGTCTGCTACAGTTTGTGACTGACAAAGAAAATTGGAATGAAGAGCTTCTACTGCAATTCTATGCAACTTTTCACATTCACGGCTACAACAGGGATCTGAAGACTTGGATCCTTGAGTGGATAACAGGCAATGTACATCACGAAGCCAAAGCTCTTGATATAATTGAGCTTACTGGCCTGCCCACTCCAGCTGAACTCTTTGAACCTGGTTGTCAGCTTCACCGCAATGGGTTGGAGAGCATCTTCCAGAAGCCTGAGACAAACATGAGCCAAATGCTGAGCATGATGAAGCCACTGCCCCGCGACGCTGAATATCCAACAGAATTCTTTGTTGAAGACCTACAGTATCTGCCCCGCACTATTTATCATATCATCAGGCGAACTCTATGGCCTGTCAAAGGACATTCTCCTGTAGCGAAGCTAGAAGGTGCAATGAAGACATTGGTTTTATATATCTTGAATGGCATCAGTTTCAATGCTCAATACTTCTTCATCAGGCAACTGGCTGCATCTGGCTCTGATCTTTTTGGACTGAAGTTTTATGCTCCATGGGTAATGCGCCTCATCAAGCTTCATTCTGCTGTCAACTATCAGCCTTCTGCGTGCAATCATCTCATATTCTTGCCAGAAGTTGATCTGTTTGTTGAAGCCATCTACCCAGAGCCTGCCAAGGAGCCAATATATCTTCACAACGCTGATCACCAGAGTTTCACTCAACCCATTGAAGTTCTTGCTGCTACTCATGTTTATCCTTTGGCTGGCAATACACGTGCACCTCACCGTGCCCATATTGAAGCCACTGAAAGCACAATTGCTCAAAGGCCTCAGAAGCATTCTCGTGTTCTCAATGACAGAGAGCTTCTCATTGCCCTGCATCAAAAACAGGATAAGCATCACGACTGGCTGAAGCGTCAGATGTAAAGCCTCTTGGTGGATGTTAATCGCATTCGCAACCTTGCCACCAAGAATGCTTTTGTCACGCACGAAACCTGTCGGCGGTCGTGGAAGAGTCTGACTCTGCTGAGCTCTGAAGATGATCTTCAACAAGATGGCTTCTCAGAGAGATTCAAATTTGATTCCACTCCTCCCAGGAACGCTGTCTTATGTCGGACTCCCTCACTTGAAGACTCTGACTATTCTTCCTCAGCTGCAACTGACAATGACAGGGTCATTGATGATGAAGATGATGCTACTTCACCAACTACATCTTCGCTGCATATCGACACTGCACCGAGTTCTTCTGCACCACCAGACCTCAACAACGACCCTGCTGCTTCGCCTACTCCTCATGGGAACGACTAGATGCTCTATGTCTTCAAACATTTTTAGTCCATACTGACAAAAGGGGGAGAAGCATATGACTTGACAGTCTTCAAGCGGGTCCATATGGGTGGTTGTTATACTTTTTGCTAAGTGCTTACAACTCTCGCTTTTGATACATTTGGTTCTTTGAGTTGTAACACTTAAACTTGATGGTCGGTTGCTACCTTTTTCTGCCAACTATGTGATGTGATGATAAATTCCGCATGTGCGATGATAAATCCCGCACGAAGTCATTTCGCAGACGTCCATTTTTCATTATGCATGTCATTACCTTCGTTATATCCTTTCATGCATGACGAATTGTCTTCATTAGTTGAAGAGGATCTCCACAAGTACAACCTGCCATGTGCATTTGCATTCAAAAGCAAAATACTTATATGCATATCTTCAGGGGGAGCCTTTTACTACTTATGAAGACAATATCTTAATCCTTTACAATTTCACATACTTTCATCCCCGTTGAAAACTTCAACCAGTTTGTCATCAATCACCAAAAAGGGGGAGATTGTAAGTGCATCTAGTGCCACCCCTAGTTGGTTTTGGAGTATTGACGACAAACCTGGTTGAGGGACTAATGTGTTTGTGAGAATTGCAGGATAACACAGGTTGTAGTCCCTCATTGATTCGGTTTACCTACCGGAGATGACCCCTAAAATGTGTGAAGACATTGAAGAAATTGGTGGTATGTGAAGTCATTCACAATGAAGATTATGACTCGAGAAGACATTCACGTGAAGACTATGGAGTGCGAAGACATAGTTGTTTCGTAGTTTCCTTTTCTTCTTTGTTGATTCATAGGAACCACCGTACTATTAAGTGGGGTCCAAGTGAACAAAGTCAGAGTGACTGAAGTGATGCTCAACCAAATCCTATGTCTTCGAGCGAAGACAATGAGAGCAAACCTTATCCAGAGCTGGATGAGCCAGCTTTACTTGTAGCCCAAGTTATGTCGCGTGTGTTTGAAATCTGACCGTTGGAACACGTGTCAGTTCCTTAGTGACCCAGGGTCATTTCGGACAAATCAGGCTGGGTTGCCTAGTGGCTATAAATAGCCCACCCCCTACACCATAAATTGGTGGCTGCTCAGAGTTAGTGCACGGCTTCTGTGGTTTGAGAGCAATGCACCTCGAAGCCTTTGAGAGAGAGAGAAATCCTTGCGAGGACAAAGCCCAAAACACCCAGAGCCAAAAAGTGTTAGGCATCACTGAAGTCTTTCTGTCCGCGTGACCTGAAGACTTGTTACACTTGAGGACTGTGAATCCTCAGCCGGTTAGGCATCGCGTTCTGAGCATCCAAGAGTCATTGTGGATTGTCGGTGAACGAAGTCTGTGAAGGTTTGGAAGTCTACCTTGAAGACTTACCAGAGTGATTGGGCGAGGACTAAGTGTCCTTAGCTCAAGGGGAATAAGGTGAAGACGTGGTCTTCTGAGTTGAATCTCAGCCTCCCTAACCAAATGTACAGTTGTCACAGCAACTGGAACTGGTCCAACAAATCCTTTGTCTTCACCAAGCAACTGGTTCTATCCCTTCCTTCACTTATTTACAGTTTGTCTTCGTGAAGTCTTTTGCTTGCTTGTCTTATCTGTTTGACTTCACTGTGTGACAACTATTGTTGTTTTTCTTCATACTATCTTTCATCTTGATCCATACTACCTAGCTGCTAATAGTCTTCGTGCTTTAGCTTCATTACTTGTTTGACTATGGCTTGTCTAGTGTAGTCTACCTTCCGCTGCATGTCAATAGGTTCATTTCTATCGTTTGTCTTCGAAACTCCCATGTTTTGAAGACTTTCATAAAAATCGCCTATTCACCCCCCCTCTAGTCGATAACTAGCACTTTCAGTATATCTATTTGAGGAAACACAAGTCTGAAACATTTGAAAAGTTCAAAGAATTTCAGAGTGAAGTGGAGAATTATAAGCATCGCATCCCCGAACTTTAAGAAATGACAGCTTGGTTCTCTTTCCAAACCATAGTTCATACGGTGTCATCTGAACGGATTTAGATGGTGCCCTATTTAATTTCAATGTGGTTGTCTCTAATGCATAACCCCAAAATGATAAATGCAACTCGGTAAGAGACATCATAGAATGCGTCATATCTAATATAGTACGGTTATGACGTTCAGACACACCATTAGGCCGTGGTGTTCCAGGTGGCGTGAGTTGTGAAACAATTCCACATTGTTTTAAATTAAGGTCAAACTCGTAACTCAAATATTCACCTCCGCGATCAAATCATAGAAACTGTATTTTCTTGTTACGATGATTCTCTACTTCTCTCTGAAATTCTTTGAACTTTTGAAATGTTTCAGACTTGTGTTTCATCAAGTAGATATACCAATACCTACTTAAATCATCTGTGAAGGTTTGAAAATAACGATACCCGCCGCGTGGTTCAACACTCATCAGACCGCATACATTGGTATGTATTATTTCCAATAAGTCATTAGCTTGCTCCATTGTTCCGTAGAACGGAGTTTTAGTCATCTTACCCATGAGGCATGGTTTGCAAGTATCAAATGATTCATAATAAAGTGATTACGAAAGTCCATCCGCATGGAGTTTCTTCATGCGCTTCACACCCATATGACCTAAACGGCAGTGCCACAAGTATGTTGCACTATCATTATCAACTTTGTATCTTTTGGCATCAATATTATGAATAGGTTTATCACTACGATCGAGATTCAACAAGAATAGACCATTCAACAAAGGTGCATGACCATAAACGATATTACTCATATAAATAGAACAACCATTATTCTTTGACTTAAATGAATAATCATCTCGCATTAAACAAGTTCCAGATATAATGTTCATGATCAACGCTGGCACCAAATAACAATTATTGAGGTCTAAAACTAATCCCGAAGGTATATGTAGAGGTAGCGTGCCAACGACAATCACATGGACCTTGGAACCATTTCTGACACGCATCGTTGATACGTCTCCAACGTATCTATAACTTTTTATTGTTCCATGCTATTATATTATCTGTTTTGGATGTTTTATATGCATCATTATGCTATTTTATATTATTTTTTGGGACTAACCTATTAACCTAGAGCCCAGTGCCAGTTCCTTTTTTTCCTTGTTTTTAAGATTCGCAGAAAAGGAATACCAAATGGAGTGCAAATGGAATGAAACCTTCGCGATGATTTTTCTTGGACCAGAAGGCAACCAGGAGACTTGGAGATCAAGTCGGAGGAGCCACGAGGCGGCCACACGGATGGAGGGCGCACCCCCACCCTTGTGGGCCCCTCGTGCACCTCCTGACCTAATTCTTTCGCCTATATATTCCCATATATCCCCAAACACCAGAGGCATCCACGAAAACACTTTTCCACCGCCGCAACATTCTGTACCCGTGAGATCCCATCTAGGGACCTTTTCCGGCACCCTGCCAGAGGGGGATTCGATCACAGAGGGCTTCTACATCAACTCTATTGCCCTTCCGATGAAGCGTGAGTAGTTTACCACAGACCTACGGGTCCATAGCTAGTAGCTAGATGGCTTCTTCTCTCTCTTTGGTTCTCAATACCATGTTCTCCTCGATGTTCTTGGAGGTCTATTTGATGTAATACTTTTTTTTTGCGGTGTGTTTACCGAGATCCGATGAATTTTGGATTTATGATCAGCTTATCTATGAATATTATTTGAATCTTCTCTGAATTCTTTTATGCATGATTTGATATCTTTGTAATTCTCTTCGAACTATTGGTTTGGTTTGGCCAACTAGATTGGTTTTTCTTGCAATGGGAGACATGCTTAGCTTTGGGTTCAATCTTCCGGTGTCCTTTCCCAGTGACAGTAGGGGCGGCAAGGCACGTATTGTATTGTTGCCATCGAGGATAAAAAGATGGGTTTTCATCATATTTCTTGAGTTAATTCCTCTACATCATGTCATCTTACTTAATGCGTTACTCTATTCTTCATGAACTTAATACTCTAGATGATGGCAGGAGTCGGTCGATGTGTGGAGTAATAGTAGTAGATGCAGAATCATTTTGGTCTACTTGACACGGACGTGATGCCTATATTCATGATCATTAACTTAGATATCGTCATAACTTTGCGCTTTTCTATCAATTGCTTGTCAGTAATTTGTTCACCCACCATATTATTTGCGATCTTGAGAGAAGCCACTGGTGAAACCTATGGCCCCCGGGTCTATTTTCCATCATATAAGTTTCCGATCTACTATTTCTGCAATCTTTTACTTTCCGATCTATAAACCAAAAATACCAAAAATATTTACTTTACCATTTATCTATCTCTACCAGATCTCACTTTTGCAAGTAACCGTGAAGGGATTGGCAACCCCTTTATCGCGTTGGGTGCAAGTTGTTTGATTGTTTGTGCAGGTATTCGGTGATTTGTGCGTTGTCTCCTACTAGATTGATACCTTGGTAGTCAAACTGAGGGAAATACCTATCTCTACTTTGCTGCATCACCCTTTCCTCTTCAAGGGAAAAACCAATGCAAGCTCAAGAAGTAGCAGGAAGAATTTCTGGCGCCGTTGCCGGGGAGATCTACACCAAGTCAAGATATACCAAGTACCCATCATAAACTCTCATCTCTTGCATTACATTATTCGCCATTCGCCTCCCATTTTCCTCTCCCCCACTTCTAAAACGATTTTCGAAAGGATTTGCCTTTTCTTCGCCCCTCTTCCATTCATCTTCTTCGCTTGCTTATTGTGTGCTCGTGTGTTGGATTGCTTGCTTTGTCACGATGGCTCAAGATAATACCAAATTATGTGACTTTTCCAACACCAATAATGTTGATCTTATGTAATTAATGCCGCTTTGCTAAATCTTGTTATGAAAGATCAATTTTCCGGCCTTCCTAGTGAAGATGCCGCATCCCATCTTAATTGTTTCGTTGAGTTATGTGATATGCAAAAGAAAAAAGATGTGGATAATGATATTGTTAAATTGAAGCTATTTCTGTTCTCACTTCGAGATCGTGCCAAAACTTGGTTTTCATCTTTGCCTAAAAATAGTATTGATTCATGGAATAAGTGTAAAGATGCTTTTATTTCCAAGTATTTTCCACCCGCTAACATCATCTCCCTTAGGAATGATATTATGAATTTTAAGCAACTTGATCATGAACATGTTGCACAATCTTGGGAGAGGATGAAATTAATGATACAAAATTGCCCCACTCATGCTTTGAATTTGTGGATGATTATACAAAAAAATTATGCCGAATTGAATTTTGCTGCTAGAAATCCTTTAGATTTGGCCGTGGGAGGTACTTTTATGGAAATTACTTAGGACAAGCTACTAAACTCCTAGATAATATTATGGTTAGTTATTCTTAATGGCACACCGAAAGATCTTCCACTAGTAAAAAAGTGCATGCGATTGAAGAGACTAATGTTTTGAGTGGAAAGATGGATGAACTTATGAAATTATTTGCTTGCAAGAATGCTTCTATTGATCCTAATGATATGCCTTTGTCTACCTTGATTGAGAATAATAATGAATCTATGGATGTGAATTTTGTTGGTAGGAACAATTTTGGTAATAACGCGTATAGAGGTAATTTTAATCCTAAGCCGTTTCCTAGTAATTCCTCCAATAATTATGGTAACTCCTACAACAATTCTTATGGAAATTTTAATAAGATGCCCACTGATTTTGAGATTAGTGTTAAAGATCTTATGAGTTTGCAAAAGAATTTCAATGCTTTGATTGAAGAAAAATTTCTCAAGATTTATGATTTGGCTAGGAATGTGGATAGAATTTCTCTTGATGTTGATTCTTTGAAACTTAGATCTATTCCACTCAAGCATGATATTAATGAGTCTCTCAAAGCCATGATAATTTCCATTAATGAGTGCAAAGAAAGAACCACTAAGATGCGTGCTAAATGAGGTTGGTTTGTAAAAAGCGTGTTCTTCTAGTTTCCGTGAAAATAATGATGAAGATCTTAAAGTGATTGATATGACTCCTATTGAATATTTGTTTTCCAATATTAATCCTGATAAAGATGGGGCTGGAGTTGAGTCAACTTTAGTTAGAGGGCGTCCCAATGATTCAGAGTTTTTAGATCTTGATGCAAAAATTGATAAAAGTGGGATTGGAGAGGTGAAAACTTTAAGTAGCAATGAACCCACTCTTTTGGATTTCAAGGAATTTAATTATGATAATTTTTCTTTAATAGATTGTATTTCTTGTTGCAATCCATGTTGAATTCTCCTCATGTTTATAATCAAAACAAAGCTTTTACTAAACATACCGTTGATGCTATGATGCAATCTTTTCAAGAAAAGCTTGAATTGGAAGTTTTTATCCCTAGAAAAATTTATGATGAGTGGGAACCTACTATTAAGATTAAGATTAAAGATCATGAGTGCCGTGCTTTGTGTGATTTGGGTGCTAGTGTTTCCACAGTTCCCAAAACTTTATGTGATGTGTTAGGTTTCCGTGAATTTGATGATTATTCTTTAAATTTGCATCTTGTGGATTCCACTATTAAGAAACCTATGGGAAGGATTAATGATGTTCTTATTTTTGCAAATAGGAATTATGTGCCCGTAGATTTCATTGTTCTTGATATAGATTGCAATCTTACATGTCCTATTATTCTTGGTAGACCTTTCCTTAGAACGATTGGTGCAATTATTGATATGAAAGAAGGAAACCTTAGATTTCAATTTCCATTAAGGAAGGGCATGGAACACTTTCCTAGAAAGAAAATTAAATTGCCATATGAATCTATTATGAGAACCACTTATGGATTGCATACCAAAAATGACAATACCTAGATCTATTCGTGTTTTATGCCTAGCTAAGGGCATTAAATAATAGCGCTTGTTGGGAGGCAACCCAATTTTATTTTTGTTTTTTGCTTTTCGTTCCTGTTTTGCAATAGATAATTCATCTAGCCTATGGTTAGATGTGGTTTTGTGTTTTAATTAGTGTTTGTGCCAAGTAAGGCCTTTGGGATAGCTTATGGTGATAGTTGTTTTGATCTTGCTGAGAAACAGAAACTTTTGCACCCAGAAAAATAATTTTCATAATTCACAAAAGCATGTTGTTGATCTGATTCTTTTTGCACTGGATTGGTACACAAATTGCCCAGGTTATGCTAATGTTTCAGAATTTTTGGAGTTACAGATTACTACAGACTGTTCTGTTTTTGACAGATTCTGTTTTCTTTGTGTTGTTTGCTTATTTTGATGAATCTATGGGTAGTATCGGGGGGTATGAACCATGGAAAAGTTGGAATACAGTAGATATTACACCAATATAAATAAAGAATGAGTTCACAACAGTACCAAAAGTGGTGATTTATTTTCTTATACTAACAGAGCTTATGAGATTTTCTGTTGAGTTTTGTGTTGTGAAGTTTTCAAGTTTTGGGTAAGAATTTGATGGACTATGGAATAAGGAGTGGAAAGATCCTAAGCTTGGGGATGCCCAAGGCACCCCAAGGTAATATTCAAGGACAACCAAGAGCCTAAGCTTGGGCATCCCCTCTTTCGTCTTTGTCTATCGGGAACTTTACTTGAGTCTATATGTTTATTCACCACATGATATGTGTTTTGCTTGGAGCGTCTTGTATGATTCAAGTCTTTGCTTTTTAGTCTGCAAAAATCATCCTTGCTGTACACCCCTTTTGAGAGGGACACGCATGAATCGTGATTTATTAGAATACTCTATGTCACTACTACAGGATGCTGCTAACGCGACACTACGATCAGAGACCCTTCGACGAAACTGTGTGCGATGCAATAATCACAAACGGTGGTGTAAAAAACCGTCAAAAAGGTGCAAAACATTTGTGATGACGGATGCATCAAACGTGGTTCAGATTTTAGTTGCGTGTGCGATGCAGGGCGTACGGTTCAGTTCAATTAACTATTTGCGATGAGGAGGAACAAAAGAAACGGGCAGCCAGATGAAGGTGTGTGCGATATATAGCATACGGTTCACTTGGATGAACTGTTTGTGATTAGGCAACACAAAAGAAATGGTCAGCCAGATCAAGGTGTGTGCAATATAAGGCATGCGTTTCACTCGGATGAATTGTTTGCGTTGAGGCAAGAGAACAGAAACAGTTCAATATAACAAGATGTGTGTGATACACGGCAAATAGGTCTGTAATCAGAAATGTGTGCGAAGACCGATAATAACACAGACGATTGCTGCTAATAGGACGTGTGTGTTGTGCGATGGGATTGCATACCGAACAACATATATATATATATATAGACACACACACACACACACACACACGCATACACACACACACTTATAAGGACATGGTTGCATAACCAAATTAAACATCCACTTACATAGGTGGCTACTACAACCATGGCATTTGCACACACCAAAGTAAACTATTACATGCATAATTACATAGGTGGCTACTACACACATGACATTTCCACACACCAAAGTAAACTATATATTACATGCATGATTAACTAGGATAAACTATCATCTGATCATCATCTACTTCTTGTGACGCTTGCTCTGCTTGTGACTTGATCCGGCCTCGTTGATTTGGGTAACGAGGCACTTCCTCATGTCAACGATCCGCCTATGCATCTCATAGCATGTGTACACGCTCTTGGCCACGAACCAGAGGTGAGGTTCATCCAGTTGCCACATCCAGGCCCCGTGCCAGGATACGGGACGTGTTCTGTTGGCATCCCGCTTCATGTTTTCGTAGTATGGGTCGATGATGGCCGAGGCGACTTCAACCAGGGAGTCCTTCTTCATGCTGCCCAGACCCTATAGTGCTCACGGATTTCGACAAGGTTCTTGCAGGCCAAGCCCGTAACCCCGAGCGCTTTTACATCATCGGTGGTTTCCACCGTAGCGAACATGTAGTCGGTGCTGTTGACAAACCTGGCGAAACGGTCGGAAGGCTCTGTGGCCATGCAGTAGTGGTAGATGAGGACATGATGGCGCACTCACAACTGGGCGACGGCAACCTTCTGATCTATGTTGGGACGACCGGTGGTGTACTGGAGGTCGATGCCGACTACCTTGTACTTGTCTCGAGCAAGCAACTGCTCAACCGTGTTGATGTAGTCGTCCACCACGGCCGGGTCGATGGTGTACACCACCGAGAGATCTGTGCATCCCTCGCGTGGGTCTCCACTTTATGCTCGCCGAACTCCATTGGAGCACCGGTAGACATCCCCTCACTATGTGTCGTCGTGGGAGTGCTTGTTGTGTTGTGGGGCGCGATCGAAAGGTTGAAGAGACTAAGGTTATAATGGCTACGGGAATTAAAGGGGAAGCCGAACGACCTGGAATATTGGCACGCACTGATGGCAGTTCTAATTTGAAGCGCATAACTCCACTATGCCGCACGTAACTGCGTCGCGTGGCAACGTGCGTAGCGCAACCGCATGCATATGGGGCCCCTGACGTGATCGTGCACAGGCCCAACCACTGGCAGAGCGCACGCGGAGGGACGCGAGCAGAGCGCTCCGTGGTCGAATCAACGACGAGCAACCATATATATGCATATAGCAGTTGAACACGCATGGAAAAGCTGTCGACAAGCCGAGCGCGCCAGGGCGCCTGACGGCGAGCACAGCGTGCTGCGGCGCCTAACGGCAAGCAGAGGCCGGCACAGTGATACGTGGAAAATAAGACGAACTGTGCGAGCGATGTCGGAGACATCAAGCAAGAATCAGATTAGAGTTGTGTGTGCGATACGTGGCATACAGTTGATCCATCCGAGCTGTTTGTGATGGAATAAGCCGTGTGTGTTGTGGGCAAACGCTTGCAGGTATATAACCTTAAATTTAACCAAATAAATGTTAATGCATGTTACAAAAATTATATAACCGGACCCCGCAAAAAAATTATATAACGGGAAACTATGTTCAAATACGAATCCAACGATATAATGTTTGGCGACATGTATTCGTATTTTATTAGTTAAATCCTACTTATAAACAAGGACAGGGGTATAGTAGGTAATTAAATCTCAAATGTTTTTTTATTAACCGTATGTGTACGTGTCCTTTCGTCCTCCTCTCACACGTCTTGTCATCCCGCTGTCGCAGACAGCTTCGAGCGCAAGCTTGAGCAGCGCGCGGGGGCGTTCTTTTGGCCAAACGGTGGTGAGCCCATTCCCGCGCAAGCTTCCCGCCCAACTCGGTGAAATCCCCCCAAATCCCAATGCTTACCAGCCTACTATATAAACCCTCACGGCCGGCGAGTCCTGCGTCGCATTTTCCCCTCACTCCCTGTAGCTTATCTCGTGTGCTTCTCCCACAATCGCCAATGGCACCAGTCCTTCGTCGTCGCTCAGCCACTCCGCCGTCATCAGAGGACATCTCCAGCTGGGAGGCGACACCGCGGCGGCGGCGCAGTCCACGGCGTAGTGTAGTGCGTATGGCGTCCTTGTTGGGTGTGCGTGGAACACCCACCACACGCTCAGCCGCTGCCCGTCGGCAGCTGTTGCCAGCCCCTGTTGCCGCCACACCACCGTCGAAAGCCAGGGCCATTGCCCGCTCCGCCGCTGCGGCCCGAAGGCGGGAGTGGCCGTTGTGGCCGCCACCCCACTGCCGTCCACCATGGACATCACCCGCTCCACCACCGCGGCCCAAAGGCGGGAGGTGGTGGTCGTGGCCGCCACCCCATCGTCAGCCGCCGTGGCCGCCAGCCCATCGTCGACCGCCGGGATCATCACCCGCTCCGCCACCGCCGCTCGGAGGAGGGAGGCGGAGGTGGAGGCCCGCACGTGCGTCAGCGACCTTGCGCGCTACATCGAGTTCCTGCGGGAGGAGGAGGAGCCCCTCGTCGAGCACACAAAGAGCCTTACCACAGTCGTGGCCGCAGCACACGCCGACGCAGAGGCGAGGAATTAGGAGATCTTTGAGCAGCCCGGCCGCTTCGAGCGGGGTCGTTTGGAGCGGCAGAGGGCGTTCGAGGTGAGTGTTGCTGAAGGTGCAGCAGCGGCAGGCACCGTATTGCAGTTGTCCAGCTCATCGGTAGGCTCCTATTCCTCTTCCTCTTACTGAGCGCGCCCAGCAAAGGAAAGGCTGCCGGAAGGAGTACAAAGCCCCTCCATAGTAGTAGTAGTATTTAGGGGCTATTTTGTTCAGTTCATCTGACTATAGATGTAGTGGAACAGTACGACGTACTTAAAATTAGCTAGTATATATAGTTGAACTAGCTATTTCAGTACGTGGTTGGCAACAATTGGGGAAAAGTTTGGTCGGTTCAGCTGTCGAGTTGAACTGTTTGTCTATGAATGACTGCTTAATCTATGAATGAAATCTATGCTTAATTACTGAATTTTAGTTGCAAAAATTAGATAGTGCTAGTGATTTTTAGGTGCATATCTATAGTTGCAAAAAATTTAGTTGACAAATCGCAGTGTTACAAGGATTGACAAATGGTAATGTTACTAGATCAACAAATGTCAATCTTTCCAGTTTTACAAATGGCAATATACCCAATATGACAGATGCAAATCTTACCAAATTGTCTGACGTGGTTGCACACGGGTCATCCGAAAAAACCGTTTGTGTTGAAGGGAGGTACAAATCCTGCTTGCCAAATTTTCTCTTGGCTTAGCGCCAAAGTCTCGCTTTGCATACCTTATTCAATCTGAACCGTTTGCGTTTAAGAGATGCACAAATCCCGCGGGCGAATTTTCCCTTGGCTTACCATAGCTCTCACTTTGCATACAGGTGTTTTATCTAAAACATTTGCGATGAAGAGCTGCACAAATCCTGCTCGACACATTTTCCCTTGGCTTACTGGGGAAGCTGTCGGTTTACATACGGGTGTTCTATCTAAAACGTTTGCGATGTTAGAGTGACATCTATTTGTTTCAAAATGCCTTTGTTGGATGTTATTCGAGTGCACCTCCTCTCAAAATGGACACAAAAAATACCACAACATGTTGGGTGCCATTCCATGATAGCATGCCAAGTTTCATGAATTTCAGACGGGTTTTGGATTTACTAGAATTTAAAAACAAAGTATCTCAACGTTTTGCCGGCAATCAACAGTGTCGTGGTGTTTGAAATTCATTCCCATTTCTTGCATGGGACCTAAGCATGCACCCAAGGACACCGATTTGATTTTTCAACCAATTTATATGCACTGGAGCATGTGCATGTCGTTCAAATTTGAATTATGAACATAAAATGCCTAGAAAACCCAGTTAATGTATAAAAATATCCAAACGAACCCCGAAAATTTCCAAAATTTAACACAACACTCGTGGTGTTCTATGTTGACACTAGAAATTTTCTGAAAGCAATAAGAGGCAATGGACATCGTTTCGTCCCCAAAGGTGGCACGTTCCCTACCGAAACCATCAGGCTTGTTGTGAGAAGCTCTGGTTTGTGAGAAGATTATACCCAAACCTGCCCCCAATGGGACAAAAATTCTACCACGTCATGTTGATGACACTCCATGATAGCATGCCAAGTTTCATGAATTTTAGACGAGTTTTGGATTTACTAGAATTAAAAAACCAGGTATCTCAATGTTTGCGGCCGAGTGACGGTGGCAGGGTGTTTGGCATTCATTCCCATTTCTTGCATGGGACCTAAGCATGCAACCAAGGACAAATATTTGAATTTTCAACCAATTTATATGCATTAGAGCATGTGCCTGTAGTTCAAATTTGAATTATGCACATAAATGCATTGAAAACTCAATTAATGTATAAAATTGATCAAATGAACCCCGAAAAATTCCAAAAATTTAACACAACACTCCTGTTGTTCTATGTTGACACTAGAGAAAAAATTGAAATCAAGAAGAGACAATGGATATCGTTTCATCCAGAAAGGTGAAACGTTCCCTACCAAAACCATCGGGCTTGTTGTGAGAAGCTTATACCCAAACCTGCCCCAAATGGGACAAAAATTGTACCATAGCATGTTGATACCGCTCCATGATAGCATGCCAAGTTTCATGAATTTCAGACAAGTTTTGGGTTTACTAGAATTTAAAAACTATGTATCTCAATGTTTGCGACTGAGTGAGGGTGGCAAGGTGTTTGACATTCATTCCCATTTCTTGCATGGGACCTAAGCATGCAACCAAGGACACATATTTGAATTTTGAACCAATTTATATGCATTAGAGCATGTGCCTGTAGTTCAAATTTGAATTATGCACATACATGTATTGAAAACTCATTTAATGTATAAAAATGTCCAAACGAACCCTGAAAAATTCCAAAATTTAACACAACACTCCTGTTGTTCTATGTTGACACTAGAGAAAAAATTGAAATCGGGAAGAGGCAATGGATATCGTTTCATCCAGAAAGGTGAAACGTTCCCTGCCGCAACCATGAGGCTTGTTGCGAGAAGCTCTGGTTTGTGAGAAGCTTATACCCAACCTGCCCAAAATGGGACAATATTTTTACCACTTCATGTTGATGCCGTTCCATGATAGCATGTCATGTTTCATGAATTTCAGACGAGTTTTCGATTTACTAGAATTTTAAAACCATAGATCTGAATGTTAGCGGCTGAGCAACGGTGGCAAAGGTGTTTGACATTCATTCCCATTTCTTGCATGGGACCTAAGGTTGCAACCAAGGACACACATTTGATTTTTCAACCCGTTTATATGCACTGGAGCATGTGCATGTAGTTCAAATTTTAATTATGCACATGAATGCATAGAAAAATCAGTTAATGTATAAAAATGTCCAAGCGAACCCCGAAAAATCCCAAAAATTGCACAACACTCTTGTTGTTCTATGTTGACACGAGAAAAATTTTGAAAGTAAGAAGAGGCAACAGATATCGTTTCGTCCCCCAAGGTGGCACGTTCCCTACCGAAACCATCAGGCTTGTTGTGAGAGAAGCTCTGGTTTGCGAGAAGCTTGTTCCATAACCTACCCCAAACGGGACAATATTTATTTACCCCAACATGTTGATGCTGTTCCATGATAGCATGCCAAGGTCCATGAATTTCAGACGAGTTTTGTATTTACTAGAATTACAAAAGCAAGCACCTCAATGTTTGCAGAAGAGCCACTGTGTCGTGGTGTTTGAAATTCATCCCCATTTCTTGAATGGGACATAAGCATCAACCCATGGACACATATATCATTTTACAACCCATTTAGGTGCACCGGAGCATGTGCATGTAGTTTAATTTTGAATTGTGCACCTGAAATGCCTAGAAAACCAAGTTAATATATAAAAATGTCCAAACGAACCCTGAATAATTCCAATTTTTTTGACGACACACCTATAGTTGCATGTTCGCTGCAGATAAAAGTTCTAGCAATTCAAACACCATCCTTGGTAGCTGTGACCCCATTATGTACTTCCAACCAAGATGCAAAATCAAGTATATCACACATAGTTTATTATCACCAACCGTGTGAGATGCGGTACAAAATATCCTGGAGCACCGTCGGTGTATAGTACGCACACGGCATAGCGGCGGCTACAGTCCACATCTGACGTGTCAAGCACACTAGCTCGCTCCCCAAATATCATTTCACTGTTCAATCATCTCCGGTGAAAGATGGGGATGTGGACCCGCTTCGTGAGGCCTACTTCGGCGGCCCACTCCGGCGAGAGCGCAGCCGCAACCGCCAGGCGCATGCTAACAAGCTTCATGAGCGCGGCCGCAATCTGCGACCGGGCGGCCAAGGCAGCCCAAACGGCCACAGTTGCTTCTCAGGTGGCGGCAGCAACATCTGCCTCGGGGATAGCAACTGGCGAGAGCGGCACAACAGCTGTCCGTTCCGCAGCGGCGGCCTTAGCCCTGTTGGAGGCCGCCCACGACCATGTCGACGCCACCCACGCCCAGCTCATGGCAGTGACCACGCAAATCAAAGGAAGCTTCTCCGACAACGTTCGGCAACCCACGACCGAAGACTTGGCAATCATCGAGAGCGTTCGAGCAGCCGTCCGTTCCTACGCGGCATACCTTGCCACGACGGAGCCCGCCCAAGCCAAGATCGTGGCCGCCCATGCCAAGCTTGTGGGAGCCTATTCCAAAGATATGGCGGATGCGAATGGCGAGATGCTTGCCGAGTATGGTGCGATGGATGCCATGGAGCCCCTTCCCCAGGAGATTGTCGGGCGCGAGCTGGACATGGAGGAGGCGGCGGAGATCGACGAGCACCAGCCGTAGTAGTACTCTTTGTTTTGTTTAATTAAGAGCGTCGGTCTTTAATTTGTTAGAGTAATGTTTAGGTCAGCTAGCTCTGTTTAATTGCTGAAATTGCTTGATTGAGAAGTGTGGGTGTGCTGTGTCTCCTTTGTGTATGCAAATTATGCAATGACGTGGATGACCACTGTAACTAGGGAAATTCAAACCAAAATTTTTTATGTTGAAACTCATCACACATGGGATAAGCTATCTGAATCGTTTGTGATGTTCCAATATCGTACACAATTCTGAATAAGGGACCGTGTCTGGTGACTCTTTGCGCGCCAGTTTTTTCGCTGAACCGATTCAAAATATCGGCTTCCGCGGAAATATCTACCTCCCCGCCCCATCCCCCTTACCAAAAGCCACATTTCCCCTGTTTCCGCCTTCCTTTCCAAGTTGAAACCTTCACTCCTTGCTTGCAGGGCCGCCTCCTCACCGGCGACCCTCCTTCACGCTGCTCGGCCTCGTCTATCCAGGCAGGTAACTGATACGTTTCCAACGTATCTATTTTTTTGTTCCATGCTGTTATATTATCAATCTTGGATGTTTTATAATCATTTTATAGTCATTTTATATCATTTTTTGGTACTAACCTATTGACATAGTGCCAGGTGCCAGTTGTTGTTTTCTGCATGTTTTTACATTGCAAGAAATCAAAATCAGACGGAGTCCAAATGCCACGAAACTGCACGAAGAATTTTTATGGGCCAGAAGGAACACAACGGGTCCTGGCTGGGCCTGGGGGTGCCCCGAGGGAGGCACAACCCACCAGCACGCGCTAGGAGGCCCAAGCGCGCCCTGGTGGGTTGTGCCCACCTCGGGTGCCCCCTGGACCGCCTCTTTGCTCTATAAATACCCCAATATTCTAGAAACCCTAGGGGAGTCGACGAAATATTCATCTAGCCGCCGCAGAGTCCAGAACCACCAGATCTGTTGAGGATATAGACCTTAGAGTCACCCGCCAGGAGGGGCCGGGTTACTCATATGGTCATTGCCAGAAGCCCGGTGCCAAGCTTGAAGACGGTGGGCCAAAGATGGGCTTAAGACCCGGATATGGTTTAAGGCCCGTAGTTACAATCGTTATTATGGTAGAGCTTGTAGTGTAAGGCAAGAATACTTGAGAGTCCGAGCCGGACACTCTTATGAGCCGGCCGGGACTTTGAGAGCTGCTGGGCGTCAGCCTCCCTATATAAAGGGACGACCCGACAGCGGTTTAGGGACAAGCAAGATCTCATCGAGAGCCAGGCATAGCAGTTTAGCTCCCTGGTCATCGAAACCCTAATCAATACCACCTCAACTGGACGTAGGCTTTTACCTTCATCGTAAGGGGCCGAACCAGTATAAACCCTCGTGTTCCTTGTCCCGCTTAACCCCTTCAAGCTTCCTAGCTGCGATGGCTCCACGACTAAGTCCTAGCTCAAGGACATCTGCCGTGACAATTCCACGACAGTTGGCGCCCACCGTGGGGCCAGCGCACGGTGGATTTGAGTTCTTGAAGGGCAGCTTCGAAGGGCTCAAGGGATACGCTGTGGGCCGGATGACCAAGAGTCGTCGCGGCAAGCTCTACATCGACGATGCAAACTGGGGCCCCGACGCCGGCTCAATTGAGTATGAGTACCGGGTCCCCTTCGGCGGAATTCATGTTTTCATTGGCAAGATTGGTGAGCCGGGCCCTGAGCCGGATCTCTGCGCCGATCTCATCGAGACGGCTCAGCGTGCACGACCCGCCCGGGCCCGGATCTAGTGAAAGCTAAGGAGGATCTGGCAGCAGAAGGGATCAGGATGGCTGCGGAAAGGGCGGCTCTCGACGCCCAAACCCAGTTTATTCAAGCGCAGTCCTTATGGCTCATGATGGATCAAAACGCGTCCAATGAGGTCCTGAGAAGGCGGCATCAAAAGGCCCAATCTCGACTCCCTCCGGTTTACGATCCACGAAACCTCTTCAACACGCCAGGGGTAGGGTCTAGTAACCCGCCAGGGGTCGTAGTGCCCGGGTCGGGGACCCCTATTCAGCCACTAGTGATGGGGCCTCCCCAGATGCCCCCTGCCCCACCCCAGTACGTGCCAATACCACCGGGTCATTATGCCAACCCGCTGGAGAACATGGTCGTCGCAGCAGCACGGCTGGCGGCTCTCCCAATTGACGGCGATTCTCCGACGGCTATTGAAACCCGCCGGGTCAGGGAACTCCTTCAGACGGCACTGGCGCAGCAAGAGGCGTACTCCTACAGCCGGGACAGGATCCACTCGACCCCTCATCCAGGCCGGAGCCCGAGTTACAGTAGACACATGATCTCAGCGACCGGCTCAAGTAACGTCCGACGCCATGACCCGCCCCCTGGCCATGGCCCGGCTCATAACGGAGCCTTTCACGCAGCAGGCCAAGACAGAGCATGGCAAGAGGCGGAACAGGTGCCTCAGTTGACGGCTTACCAGACTCCCCCGGCTTATCCGACGACTTCCGTCGACGTGGGTATCCCTACAAGGACTGGGGGTGTCCCTTGTTTAGTGCCAGCTATCTGCAATGAACGTCTACCCAAGGACTTCAAAGGCCCTAGGAAGGTGCCTAATTACACGGCAGACTTACACCCGTAGCCTGGATCAAGAGTTATGAGATGGCTATGGAACTGCTGGAGGTCAGTGAAGCGACCATGGCTAAGTACTTCACCATGATGTTAGATGGGACTGCCCGCACTTGGTTGAAGGGGCTACCACCGAATTCCATTGGGTCTTGGGCTGAGCTGAAGGCCCGGTTCATCCAAAACTTCAAGGATACCTGTAGGCAGTCTATGTCAATTGTGGATTTGACTAACTGCAAGCAGCAGGAGGGTGATTCTACGACACATTGCGTTCGCCGGGTTAAGGAGATAATACATTCCTCGGATAAGATGGATGCCGGCTCTGCAGTCTTAATGTTGGAGCAGAATTGTCGTTTTGTGCCCCTGAAGATGAAACTCGGGCGGCTTAAGCGCGACTGCAATGATATAGGTACACTGATGGCGGCTCTTGTCAAGTACGCCGATTCTGATTGTACCAAGGACCCCGCTTCAGATGATGAAAGGATAGGGAAGGGAAAGAAGAACGGCAATGGCAAGGGTCCTCAGCATAACCCGGGAAACCAAGGAGGAGGCAAGCGCAAGGCCGATGGCAGCCTAGAGTTTGTAGCCAACGCCATCTCACAAGGTAATAACCAGCGACGCAAGGGGAGGCCCCCACCCCGAGGCGGCGGGTCAGGCCCGACGCTGGAGCAACTGTTGAATGAGCCTTATCCAAGGCATGGCTCTAGAGAGAAGCCAGCAACTCATCTATGGAAGGATTGTGCAATCATGAAGGCCTTTAAGAATTACAATGGCCCGGGCGGCGGCTCAGGCGCCGGCGGCTTTCATGGCCCGGGCGGCGGCTCAAATTCTAACCCTCAGAACGGTCAAGGGGGCTTTAATCAGCAGTCTGGCCAGGGTCATCAACAGCAGCAGGGAGGTTATCAGACCAATCCAAAGCAGCTTAGCGGTGGACAGTATCATGTGTTTACCACCAGTCTGTGTAAGCGAGATCAGAAGCTTCATAAGAGGGCTGTGAATGCTGTTGAGCCGGCGGTTCCACGCTACTTACGGTGGTCTGAGCAGCCTATAGTATGGAGTAGGGAGGATCACCCTCCCCGGGTGGATAATCCGGGTCACTTGGCCCTGGTGGTGGATCCTCAGGTGGGAGGATATAAGTTCACTAAGGTACTCATGGATGGAGGCAGCAGCATCAACATCCTCTATTATGAGACATTTCGTCGTATGGGGTTGATTGATAAGAATCTCAGCCAATCAAACACTATTTTCCATGGTGTGGTACCTGGTAAGTCGGCTTACCCAGTCGGCAAGATCGAGTTGGAAGTGGCCTTTGGAGATGAGAACAAATACTGGGTGGAAAAATTGACCTTTGAGGTGGTCAAGATAAGAAGTCCGTACCATGCCATATTTGGGCGGCCGGCTTACGCCAAGTTCATGGCACGACCGTGTTACGTATATTTACAGCTCAAGATGCCGGGTCATAATGGGACCATTACGGTTCACGGCAGCCGGAAGGTGGCCTTGGAATGTGAGGAAGGCGATGCAGCTTATGCAGAATCTGTTTGTGCAACAGAGGAGTTGAAGTTTTACAAAGACAACGTTGACCCAACAGATATGACCTCTCTGAAAAAGCCGACTACGGAGCATGAGCCGGCAATGAAATTTAAGTCGGCTGATGAGACTAAACTTGTTGATTTCGTTCCAGGAGATTCATCTCAGCAGTTTAGCATCAGTGCCAATCTGGATCCAAAATAGGAAAGCGCGCTCATCGAGTTCATCCGTGAGAATAGGGACATCTTCGCATGGAAACCTTCTGACATGCCAGGTGTACCTAGAGAACTCGCTGAGCACACTCTCAATGTTGATCCGAAATTTAAGCCGGTCAGGCAGTTCCTTCGGCGGTTCAATGAGGAGAGGCGGAAAGCTATTGGTGAAGAGGTGGCCCGGCTCTTGGCGGCCGGGTTTATTGTTGAAGTCTTTCACCCAGAGTGGTTAGCTAACCCGGTGCTCGTGCTCAAGAAGAACGGCACTTGGCGGATGTGTGTGGACTACACGGACTTAAACAAGGCGTGTCCGGCTGATCCTTTTGCCCTTCCCCGTATTGATCAAATTATTGATGCTACGGCGGGTTGTGCGCGCTTAAGTTTCTTGGATGCTTATTCCGGATATCATCAGATTAAAATGGCAGTTAAGGACCAGGAGAAGACGGCGTTCATCACTCCCTTTGGAGCCTTCTGCTATGTATCTATGCCCTTTGGACTCAAGTGTGCACAGGCGACTTATCAGCGTTGCGTGCAGAACTGTCTTCATAACCAGATTGGGCGCAATGTTCATGCTTATGTGGACGATATTGTGGTTAAATCTATAAAGGAGGAAACCCTGATAGATGATTTGAGGGAAACCTTTGATAATCTCCGGGTTTACAAGATGATGCTTAACCCGGCCAAGTGTGTTTTTGGTGTTCCTGCAGGCAAACTCTTGGGTTTCTTGGTTTCTGACAGAGGCATTGAAGCTAACCCGGAGAAGATCAAGGCCATCACCTCCCTGGCTAAGCCGGCGTGTATAAATGATGTTCAGCGCTTGGCGGGTCGCATCGCTGCTTTAAGCCGGTTTATAAGCCGTTTGGGTGAGAAGGCCATGCCATTATATCAGTTGATGAAGAAAACTGATAACTTTGTCTGGAATGATGCAGCTAATACTGCCTTTGAGGATTTGAAGAAGCAGCTGGCAGAGCCCCCAGTCCTTGCTGCTCCGGTTGATAAGGAGCCCTTATTACTATATGTGGCGGCGAACACGCGAGCCGTCAGTGTGGCTGTGGTGGTGGAGCGCAAGGAAGAGGGTAAGGAGCATCCGGTTCAGCGGCCGGTTTATTATGTCAGCGAAGTGCTCATTGAGTCCAAGCAGCGGTATCCGCATTGGCAGAAGCTTGTTTATGGTGTGTTCATGGCGAGCCGGAAGCTTAAGCATTATTTCAGGGTCATCCCATCACTGTGGTCAGTTCTGCCCCTCTTGGTGATATCATTCAAAACAGAGAGGCCACAGGGAGGGTGGCTAAGTGGGCTATAGAGCTCGGACCCCATGGTCTGAAATATGTGCCACGCACTGCTGTTAAATCTCAGGCCTTGGTGGATTTCATCAATGATTGGACAGAGTCACAAGTGCCCGAGCAAAAGCCGGATAACACATATTGGACTATTCACTTTGATGGGTCCAGGCAGTTGGAGGGCTCGGGGGCTGGAGTCGTATTGGCTTCCCCTAAGGGTGATAAGTTCCATTATGTGCTACAATTGATGTTTCCTTGTACTAACAATGCGGCTGAGTACGAGGCCTTGCTCCACGGTCTTCGGATGGCTAAGGAGATGAGCTTGAGCCGGGTAAGGTGTTTCGGTGACTCAGACTTGGTGGCTCAACAAGTATCAGGCAAGTGGGACTCTAAGGACCCTCTCATGGCGGCTTATCGCCGTGAGGTTGATGCCATCGCTGGGCACT
Source organism: Triticum aestivum (assembly GCF_018294505.1). Taxonomy (NCBI): domain Eukaryota; kingdom Viridiplantae; phylum Streptophyta; class Magnoliopsida; order Poales; family Poaceae; genus Triticum; species Triticum aestivum. Next base: position 402,452,538 of record NC_057799.1, read on the forward strand.
TTCAGGGCTACCAAGTAGAGCACATTGATCGCAGGAAGAACGAGGCGGCTGATGCCCTAAGCCGGCTGGGCTCTCAGCGAAAGCCGGTGCCGCCTAATACTTTCTTGGATGTCCTGTATAACCCTTCTGTTAAGTTACCTACAGAGGAAGACTTGGCTGTCCCTGACCCGGAGGCACGACTGGTGGCGGCTCTCCACATCATACCGGACTGGACAATATCTTATCTGGCTTACATGACCCGGGGAGACCTACTGCGGGGAGAGTTGCCTGAGGATGAAACTTCGGCCAGACAAATAACCCGGCGGGCTAAGTCAATGATTGTTATCAATGGCGAGTTGCATCACCGCAGTGTTACGGGAGCGTTTCAGCGTTGTGTTTCCCCTGAGGAAGGTCAAGAGATCTTGCGTGAGATTCATGAAGGGGATTGTGGCCATCACGCCGGCTCAAAGTCTCTTGTGGCCAAGGCTTTTCGTCATGGTTTTTATTGGTTGACGGCTCATGCTGATGCAGAGGACTTGGTCAGTAAGTGTGATGGTTGCCAAAGGTTCTCGCGACGGGCTCATGTGCCGGCTCAAGAGCTGAGGATGATCCCAATTACTTGGCCCTTTGCGGTCTGGGGGCTTGATATGGTTGGGCCTTTTAAAAGGTCCAAGGATAAGAAGACCCACCTTTTGGTGGCAGTTGACAAATTTACCAAGTGGGTTGAAGCGGAGCCAGTTAGCAAGTGTGATGCAGCCACGGCGGTTCAGTTTATGAAAAAGGTGATCTTTCGCTTTGGTTTTCCACACAGCATTATAACTGACAATGGCACCAATTTATCCAAAGGCGCCATGGAGGAGTTTTGTCAACGAGAGCATATCCGACTTGATGTTTCCTCGGTGGCTCATCCTCAATCCAATGGTCAAGCTGAGAGAGCTAATCAGGAGATTCTGAAGGGCATCAAGCCCCGGCTTTTGGTCCCTTTGCAACGGACGCCGGGTTGTTGGGTGGAGGAGTTGCCCTCCGTGTTATGGAGCATCAACACTACTCCTAACAGGTCTACGGGTTTCACCCCTTTCTTCATGGTTTATGGAGCAGAAGCAGTCCTCCCCAGTGACATCCGTCATGACTCGCCTCGAGTGGCGGCTTATGTTGAGGCGGATAATGAACAGGCGCGCCAAGATGCTCTTGACTTGTTGGACGAACAGCGTGATGTGGCAGCAGCTCGATCAGCGATTTACCAACAAGACCTGCGTCGTTATCACAGTCGCCGGGTTAAGTCCCGGGTCTTCCAGGAAGGCGATCTGGTGCTCCGGCTCATCCAAGATCAAACAGATGCGCACAAGCTATCCCCGCCTTGGGAAGGACCCTTTGTGGTCAGCAAGAATTTGCACAACGGGTCATATTACCTCATTGACATTCGGGAGCACAAAGATTCACGTAAGTCGGAGGAAGAGACCCGTCGGCCGTGGAACATAGCTCAGCTTCGGCCTTACTACACTTGAGCCACCGGCTCTCCTAATGTACATATTTCTCTACGCCATGTATATATTATGATAAGCAATAAAGCAGGACCTCTGTCCTTTTTTCTCCTCCAAATGTGCACGTGTTGTTTTCATTGCAAGATTACATGATAACTTGAAGGAGGATCCGGCTTATGATCGTATTCGAATCTAGCCGTAAGCAATAAGGTCACTTGGGGGCTTCCTGTTCAAACATAGGTCGTATTCGAACCAAAGAGAACATAGCTGTCGATACCCATTTGATTGGCAAAGTGCCGAGCTCATTGGGGAGTTTTCTTTGATCATATTTGAATCATAGTTTAACCCCTTCGAGAACCGACATGGATCGTATTCGAATCAGCGTTGTTAAACAATTCTTAAGGTCATTTGGGGGCTTCCTGTTCAAACATGGGTCGTATTCGAACCAAAGAGAACATAGCTGTCGGTACCCTCTTGATTGGCATCGCCACACCCACTGGGGGCTATATGATCGTATTCGAATCCTAGCATAACCCCTTTGGGCCGGGTCTCTGGTCGTATTCGAACCGGAAGCCCCTAAGTTCTTCGGCTTTATCGTAAGTTTCTTCTGATTATTTCAGAGTGTGTACAGCTGGGTCTCACTTCGCCGGCTTAACATTGATTTACAGTGTTAACTATTAAGACAGGTAAATCGGAATTAAGGTACCAACCTTATTACCCGGGTTATCTAAGCCGGAAGTATGCTTGCAGACCGCTAGGTGTGTTATTACGGCTGTATTAGGGATATAATTGAGGACCAGTCTTTTTTTATTCATATTCCGGGTTATATATCTAAAACATATGATTCTCAGTGCGGTAAGCCGCCTAGAGACTTGTGATTTGTCCTTGTATGCAGGATAGTCGAAAGCAACTATTGTGAGCTTAAGGAAACTAAATGATTGATTACGACCCGGAGGAATGTAAGGAAGACAACTTCAATAGACTTCAGCATTCAATGCATGCACGATGGCACGGCACAGTTAAAGTGTTGACCCTATTCTATTACAAGACTCGTTGAGTCCAAAAGGGTGAGGCATTGTTTTATAAGCCGCCCGCAAAGTTAAGACGCTTGCTGGGTGGAAGTCTCCGGCTCGTCCCTCTCTTCTCCTCCGGCTGTTCCCAAGGCCTGGAAAGTCGATGACTTCTAGTCGATGCCGCTCAGAGCTTCGAATTGAGCCTCCTCGTCAATTAACCCCGCCGGGTCAATCTCCGGGGCGAAGGTGTGCTGACGAGCCGGCGGGATTAAGCTGAGGGCTTCATAGCGCGGGGTCGGGATCCTCTGATTTTCCGCATTGTAACCCAGCTGGTACTTTGTCAGATCGGTGTCGTTTCCAATGAGGGTGGCCACCGGGCACACGATCTTCACGCAGGCGGCAAAGTCCCTTTGATCAAAGGTTGAGCCGTCTTCCTTCAAACTTGGATAGCCGAGGGCGATGTCCGCCGGGTCTAACTCTGGAAGGAACGCCTTGGCCCGGCTCAGCGCGGCGATCGCTCCGGCTCTTGCAGAGGCCCGTTGCAGCTCTTGGATACGTTGCGGCAGAACGGCGAGCCGGCGAAGAACTTCCACCAGGTGAGTCGGCACCTCGTTGGATAGGGCCACCACAGCCAAGGCACGCTGTGACCCGGTGTAGAGCTGCTCCACCAGGGTGTACACGGCCTTCAGCTTGGTTACCACACTCTGGTTGAGGTTGGCACTTCTGGGACCTGTTTAACAGAATCAGATAAGCCGCCGACGAGGATGAATTATGAGATATAAAGATTCTAAACTTGATAAAAGCCGGTGAGATGACTTACCGAAGATTGCGGCAACCATTTGGGACACCTGGCGTTTTAAGCCGGAGAGTTCGGCGGTCTTCTCTGAGAGAGCCTTCTCCGCCTGTTCGGCCCGGTTCACCAGAGTGGCCTTCTCTTCGGCCCAGGCTCTTCGTTCAGCATCAAAGTTTGTCTTCAGCTGTTCTTGTGCAGCAATACTGGACAAAAATTTAGCATTTGCTTTCCGGGTCTCCATTTCTTGTGTCTTTAGCCGGCTCTTCAGATCAGAGATGTCAGCTTCAAACTTTTTACAAGCAGCCTGCATAATTTTTGGGTTATAGGATGAACAGTTATTGTGCATTTTTAAAGTCCCAAGCACTTTCCAGGCAAAGATACTTGGCACTTGGGGGCTAATGCATATCGAACGTTTCTATCTACAACTTGTCGGTTCAAGTGAGTAAGCCGGAACTTAAAGTCTACAACATATTCAATCATAAGTCGTCGACTTGGGGGCTAGCATGGTAAAGGTAACTATGCAGTAAGTAAGAGGACAGAAGAATAATACCTCAGATTTCTGCTGGATCTGGTTCACCATGGCAATCTCTGCGTCCCGGCTCTTGTGCACTTGGATAACGAAGCCGGAGACGATCTCTCCAATGTTCAAATTGGCGTAGTCAGTGAGGTCCAGGTTAACCCGGCAGGACTCTAGCAGCTCCCCTTTGGCGGAGCACTTGGCCAGCGCAGTAGGTCTCCCCGGCTCAACAAACTCCGTCCGGGTGATTACCACGTCCGGGTCATCTGCTGGTTGAGCCGAGCTGGAGGCCTCCGGGTTAACAGAAGCTTCTGTTACGGGCTTGTTGGTTGGAGCAGCGGCCTCAGGAGCAGAGGCAGCTGGCGGTTCTTGAGCGGCTGCCTCTGGCTCAGGCAAATCCGGCTCATCGACCGGCTTGTGCTTCTTCGCCCTTTTGCTGAGTTTTGCTTGAGCACTGAAAAGACAAAAAAGATTAAGCACAAAAGTGTAAGTAAAGACAAGTATAACATGAGATGATTATCATTACCCGGGCACAGTCTTGAAAGCTGGAAGATTCGACTGCATAGAGTTGCCAGAAGAGGGGGAAGTTTCCTGATAATTTGAGTCAGAAGAGTTGAGTGGTTGACGTATAACACCTGCCAAAGGATGAAAAGGGTACAACTTTGAGATCACCTCGGTCCGGCGTTTCCTCGATGCGTCAGGTAACCCGGCAGAAAGGTCAGTGTCTTTGTTGGTCCGGGTGTGCCACCGGCTTTCATGAACCTGTCGCTTCAAAATAAATTGAGGATCTTGATAAGCTAAAGGATTGGAAAAGCTTACTTTCCGGGTTACCCTTCGGACTTTTAGCCTTGGCAAGGGCTCCGAGTCAGAGGAAAGTGACATTACCTCTTCAACCACCGGGTTACTTGCGCCGGTGTCATCCTGTTGATGAATAGTATGGATAAGGTGGACAGAAGTAAATAGCAGATATAGCAAGAGCTTAAAGGTTCAGGGGTTACCTCTGACTCGGAGCTGTCGCTTAATTGCATCAGCTCTGAAGCGGTTGGCCTACTTCCCTTCTTACGGGGAGCGGCTTTCTTCGCCTTTCTGGCCTTCTTGGCCGCCTCATGGTCATATTTGACCCGCCAGAACTTGTCATCAGCCTGAAAAATACAATGATGATTTCTTAAAACGATTCAGATGAAAGTTATATACAGAAGAAGATAAGATGTTCAGATCAGCGGCTTCCCGCTGGGGCTGGGTTGGTCTTGCAGAAGGGGGCTAACCCGGTCCTCCCGCAGTCTGCTAGGCTCTTGTTCAAAAGAGCCTTGGTCATATCCTCTGCAACATCTTCAGGAAGATCGTTGCGGCTGTGTCTCTGGGGGTCATCCTTTCGGCCCGTGTACTCGCACATTAAGCCGGGGCGGCGGCTCAATGGGATCACCCGCCAGGAGATCCAGACCCGGACCAGATCGATTCCGTTGAGACCATTGCCCAGGAGAGCCTTGATCTTGTTTATGGTGGGGAGCAGAGGTTGGCGCTCTGCTTGAGTCAGCTTGTCTGACAGTGGGTGTGTTGGCTCCAGACGCGAGGGGCGAAAGCCGGCAACGGACTCTCATCAGCCGGCGACGTGTCTTGGCAGTAGAACCACGTCAGATTCCAGTCTTTGGGGTGGCTTGGCGGCTCTGCGTAAGGGAAAAGGCAGTCCCTCCGCCGCTGAATGGAGATGCCACCTAGCTCCAAACTTGGCCCATTGGCGCACTCATTCTGACGGTTCAGGTAGAAGAGCTCTCTGAAGAGCAGCAGGCGGGCTCCTCTCCAATATAGACCTCGCAGAACACTTGGAAGTTGCAGATGTTGGACACCGAGTTGGGTCCTATATCTTGTGGCCGCAGGTCAAAGAAGTTCAGCACGTCTCTAAAAAACTTTGAGCCGGGCGGTGCGAAGCCCCGGCTCATGTGATCCGCAAAAATGACCACCTCCCCGTCCTTTGGCTGTGGTCTCTCCTCTGACGGGTCAGGGGCACGGTAGGACATGACATCCTTCTTGGGCAGGTAGCCTGACTTGACAAAATCCGCTAAGGTCTCATTGGTGACATTGGACCTCATCCAATTGCAAGTGATAGAGGCTTTAGGAGCTTTGGGATGCATGGTGAAAGTCGGCAGCCTATGATAAAAGGAAACGTCCGGTTAAATATAAGCCGGAGGGAAGTTATAGTTCAATGTTAAAGTGGGGGCTTACAGAGGGGACTAATGACATATATCTAAGTGCACCAGGTTATTTAAGCCGCCCAAGGTATGGAGAGTAATTTGATTGTCTACGGCCTTATCACAGATGAGCCGGAAAATTCTATGGCGCATGGTCTCCTTTGAGTCGGAAGGTTCTACGGCGCGTGGTTTCTTTAAGCCGGGAATATAAACCGCCATGACTCAATGAGTGCAGTTTTTTACTAAGTGTGGTGAAAACAGGTTTCACACATTGCGGTAAATATTTTGGATCAAAATGGTCGGGCAAAATGAAAATTTCTAGACCTAAAAACAGACGTAGGGGAGTTCTTGAGCTCGAATGAGGCCTTTATGCAGTAAAAAGAGGTCTACTTGCATGAGAAATGGGTGCTAAACAGCTACCGCAGTGGTTCTATACAAGGCTAAGATCAAAAAAGGGCAGTAAAAATGAAAACTACCGGAGCTCGTGGGCGATAGCGAAGAACACGAAGAACACGGACGAACCCTACGGCAGATCTGTTCTACAGGGCAAGCAGGACTTACAGGGGCTGGAGAGTCGCGGAGGTCGTCGCGTGTCTCTGGTCAAATCAGGGTGATGCAGCGGCCTGAGTTGGTGACGGCGAGAAGACCCGCGGCAGCGGCAGCAGCAGAGCTCGAGCAGGGGAGCAGTGGCGCGAGGAAGAAGATGAAGAAGAGAGGAGTGGCTGAAGGCCCGTCTGGCCGGCCTATTTATAAGGGCGAGCTCATAAGTGGGCGCGAGAAACGAGGAGACCACGGCGTGGTTATCTCCCCACGAAACGCCTCGATTTTTGGGATGGCAGTAAAGATAAGATCCATTGCGGATCTGGTGGAGTAAAAAACGGGCTTAATGGAAGATGACGTCACGGCGGATTACCCGGAGTCCAGAGAATGACGTCACGCCGGGTTATGGCCTTCACACAAATGGTAAGCTGGAGATTTTTTCTGTCGAAAGAATTGAAGATTGACATGAGCCGGCTCAAATCAATCTGGGGCCTAATGTTGAGGATATAGACCTTAGAGTCACCCGCCAGGAGGGGCCGGGTTACTCATATGGTCATTGCCAGAAGCCCGGCGCCAAGCTTGAAGACGGTGGGCCAAAGATGGGCTTAAGACCCGGATATGGCTTAAGGCCCGTAGTTACAATCATTATTATGGTAGAACTTGTAGTGTAAGGCAAGAATAGTTGAGAGTCCGAGCCGGACACTCTTATGAGCCGGCCGGGACTCTGAAAGCTGCTGGGCGTCAGCCTCCCTATATAAAGGGACGACCCGGCAGCGGTTTAGGGACAAGCAAGATCTCATCGAGAGCCAGGCATAGCAGTTTAGCTCCCTGGTCATCGAAACCCTAATCAATACCACCTCAACTGGACGTAGGCTTTTACCTTCATCGTAAGGGGCCGAACCAGTATAAACCCTCGTGTTCCTTGTCCCGCTTAACCCCTTCAAGCTTCCTAGCTGCGATGGCTCCACGACTAAGTCCTAGCTCAAGGACATCTGCCGTGACAATTCCACGACAAGATCCAATCTGGACACCATGTCGGATGGGGTTCACCACCTCCATTGGTGCCTCTCCGATGATGCGTGAGTAGTTCTTTGTAGACCTTCGGGTCCATAGTTAGTAGCTAGATGGCTTCATCTTTCTCGCTGATTTCTCAATACAATGGTCTCTTGGAGATCCATATGATGTAACTCTTTTGCGGTGTGTTTGTTGGGATCTGATGAACTTCGAGTTTATGATCAGTCATATCTTTTTATATCCATGAAAGTTATTGAGTTTCTTTGATCTCTTATATGCATGATTACTTATAGCCTCATATTTCTTCTCCGATATTTGGGTTTTATTTGGCCAACTTGATCTATTTATCTTGCAATGGGAAGAGGTGCTTTGTAGTGGGTTCGATCTTACGGTGCTTGATCCCAGTGACAGAAAGGGAACCGACACGTATGTATCATTGCTACTAAGGATAAAATGATGGGGTCTATCTCTACATAGATAGATCTTGTGTAACACCCCGGATGTAACTTTCCATATTTGTAACTCCAACTCTTGCCATTTTCGGCTATGTGTTATGATATTCCCTCCATGGTTGGGTTTTGTTTTTTGTTTTGCATTTTGTTCATGTCATGCATCTCATATCATGTCATCATGTGCATCGCATTTGCATACGTGTTCGTCTCATGCATCCGAGCATTTTCCCCGTTGTCCATTTTCAATCCGACACTCCCACGTGCACCGGCGCACCCCTCTTGTTTCTTTTCATGAGCGGGTATTAAACGTTCTCGGAATGGACCGAGGTTTGCCAAGTGGCCTTGGTACACCACCGGTAGACCACCTGTCATGTTTCGTTCCATTTGGAGGTCGTTTTATGCTCCAACGGTTAACCGGGTAACCGCAAAGTGCTTTTGTGTGTTGCAGCAAAACCCCCCTCCAAACAGCCCAAAACCCCTCTAAGTCCCCTCCATGCTCTCGGTCATTCGATCACGATCGTGTGGGCGAAAACCGCACTCCATTTGCAGTCTCCTAGCTCCCTCTAGCTATAAATGGGTGATCCCAGCGATTTTTTTTTCGCAGATCAAACCCTAGTCTCTTCCACCCCACACCGCCGGACACGTCCGGTCCGGCCGGACGAAAGCCGCCGCCGCCCGCAGCCAATCGGGAGCCGCCACGTGGCCCCCGTGCCACCGCGCCGCCGCCGGCCCGAGAGCCCGCGTCTGGCCCGCGGAGCCCGACCGCGCCCGAGGCTTCCCCGCCCCACGCGCGCCTCCTTCCGCCACCCTCCGCCGCCATCGCCGCCTCGTCGCCGGCGCCGCCCGAGGCCGCCGTCCGCCGCCGCCCGCTGCCTCCCTCCTCCACCGGCGACCGCGCCCCGAGCTCCTCCGCCGAAGCCCGCAGCCGCCGCCTCCTCCGACCTCCCGCCGGCGCCGCGCCCCGAACTCCGGCGCCCTCCTCTTCCCCTTGATCTCCGGCGAGCAGCAGCCCCGGCGAGCCTCGGATCCGCGCCAGATCTCGATCTGGACGAGAGGGTTGACTTCTCCCCCCCCCCCCCGATTTTCTCCAAGTCCTGATAATTTTGCATTATATGCTCCTGTTCATCGCATCATATTTCTTTGTGTAGTGGCCCATTTCGTGCGTTTAATATATCGAAATGTTCGTCACGAGATGCTCTTCATTTTGTTCCATTGTACCATGCTCATTTGAGTTCAGCTTGATGCCCAAATCTCTGGTGCAAGAGTGCTATATGATGTTTACTGCTGTTACTTATCAGAACTTGGTGAGTTGTTATTTTTGTTGCATTTGATGTGTGCATCTTATGAGTATGAGCTCTACATGTGTTTTGATCTATGTAATGCCATATTTACAGAGGTATATGCCATGTATTTTTTTTGATCTATGTGGTGACTAGCACAAGCATGCAAACTAGGCTTCGTGATGTTTCTGTTTTCAGGGACTTAGAATTTTGCTAAGTCTGTGACTGCTGTTATTTTGTTGCCATGTATCCATGTGTCTACAGAAAGATCCATGCTCCTTTTGGTGATGTTCAGTAAGGATTTTGTGTAGATATAGTTGTTCTATATCCATCCATGCCCCTTTTTACAATTATGGAGTACCCTAGCATGCATTAATCTTGCTCTACTTTTGCTATAAATTATTCCTGGCAGATTGTTAACATGATATTCAATTTTTCCAAGGTTGTTGTAGTTCCTCCATACATGCTATGTATTTGCTCTTGCCATGTTTAGCTTCTTAAACATGTCATCTTGCTGTAGGTATGCTTTTTTGTCATGCATTGCTTTGTGGTGGGTGAATCAAGCTCACAAAGTCTGAAACCTGTTAACGAAACTTGCTATGTTTGCATGGTTGCCATCATATCTTCTGATCCTTTCTGGCTCATGGTCACTAAGGGACTTGTGTTCTATGCTTTTAGTAGATTCATGCCATGCCTTGTTTTGTTATGTTAGGTTTCTGTAGCATGTGTATTTCTTGCTCTGAACATTGCTACCTGATGTTGTTTCAGCCATGTCCAGTAATTTCACCAAGTCTGTGATCCTGTTATCTTTTGCATTTTTGCCATGCTTGTTTGAACCTGTTATGGTGTGATATATCCGTAGCTCAGTGTTCATCTTTTATCAAGCATCTCTTGTAGTTTACTGCCATATGCTTTGTTGCTATGTTGGGGTGCTGTAGCATAGTTACTTGTTGTATTCTATGTGCTATTATGCTGTTAATCTCAGAATCGTGTCATTCTTGTTTTGCTTGCCATTTGCAATCCGTGCATCCGTTTCCGGTGATCTTTATATCGATTTCGACCGAAATCATCTCATCTTTCCAGTGGCATACTTGGTTTGCCAAGTTACTTCCTTGTTCATCCTTTTTCTTCCGGAGCATGCATACGCATCGCATATCATATCTCGCATATCATGCATGTTTTGCATCATGTTGCTTGTGCATTTCCCGTGATTGATTGTGCTCCCATTGCTGTGTTCTTGCTGTGGGTAGAGCCGGGAGACGAGTTCATGAACGAGGAACCTGTTGAGTACGGTTACGAGGATCAAGCTTTCGACAACTCTAAGAACCTTGCAGGCAAGATGACCATACCCTCGAAATCACTTCTATCTTTGCTTTGCTAGTTGTTCGTTCTATTGCCATGCTACGCTACCTACAAGTTGCTGTATCATGCCTCCCATATTGCCATGTCAAGCCTCTAACCATCCTTTCCTAGCAAACCGTTGTTTGGCTAAGTTACCGCTTTTGCTCAGCCTTTCTTATAGCGTTGCTAGTTGCAGGTGAAGTTGAAGTTGGTTCCATTTTGGAACATGGATATGTTGGCATATCACAATATCTCTTATTTAATTAATGCATATATATTTGGTAAAGGGTGAAGGCTCGGCCTTATGCCTGGTGTTTTGTTCCACTCTTGCCGCCTTAGTTTCCGTCATACCGGTATTATGTTCCTTGAGTTTGCGTTCCTTACGCGGTTGGGTGATTTATGGGACCCCCTTGACAGTTCGCCTTGAATAAAACTCCTCCAGCAAGGCCCAACCTTGGTTTTACCATTTGCCACCTAAGCCTTTTCCCTTGGGTTTTCGCGAGCCCGAGGGTCATCTTTATTTAAACCCCCGGGCCAGTGTTCCTCTGAGTGCTGGTCCAAACTAGAGCCCTTTGCAGCGCCACCTCGGGAAAACTTGAGGCCTGGTTTAGTTGTACGGACTGCTCATCCGGTGTGCCCTGAGAACGAGATATGTGCAGCTCCTATCGGGATTTGTCAGCACATTCGGCAGCTTTGCTGGGTCTGGTTTTACCATTGTCGAAATGTCTTGTAAACCGGGATTCCGAGACTGATCGGGTCTTCCTAGGAGAAGGTTTATCCTTCGTTGGCCGTGAGAGCTTATAATGGGCTAAGTTGGGAAACCCCTCCAGGGTATTATCTTTCGAAAGTCGTGCCCGCGGTTATGAGGCAGATGGGAATTTGTTAATGTCCGGTTGTAGAGAACTTGTCACTTGACTTAACTAAAATACATCAACTGTGTGTGTAGCCGTGATGGTCTCTTCTCGGCGGAGTTCGGGAAGTGAACACGGTTTGAGTTATGCATGAACGTAAGTAGTTTCAGGATCACTTCTTGGTCATTTCTAGCTTCGCGACCGTTGTGTTGCTTCTCTTCTCGCTCTCATTTGCGTATGTTAGCCACCATATATGCTTAGTGTCTGCTGCAGCTCCACCTCATTACACCATCCTTTCCTATAAGCTTAAATAGTCTTGATCTCGCGGGTGTGAGATTGCTGAGTCCTCGTGACTCACAGATTCTACCAAAACAGTTGCAGGTGCCGACGATGTCAATGCAGATGACGCAACCAAGCTCAAGTGGGAGTTCGATGAGGAATGTGGTCGTTACTATGTTTCTTTTCCTGATGATCAGTAGTGGAGCCCAGTTGGGACGATCGGGGATCTAGCATTTGGGGTTATCTTATTTTCATTTGGATTCGACCGTAGTCGGTCTATGTGTGGATTTTGGATGATGTATGAATTATATTTATGTATTGTGTGAAGTGGTGATTGTAAGCCAACTCTCGTTATCCCATTCTTGTTCATTACATGGGATTGTGTGAAGATGACCCTTCTTGCGACAAAACCACAATGCGGTTATGCCTCTAAGTCGTGCCTCGACACGTGGGAGATATAGCCGCATCATGGGTGTTACATCTTGTCTACATCATGTCATCGTTCTTATTGCATTACTCCGTTTCTCCATGAACTTAATACACTATATGCATGCTGTATAGCGGTCGATGTGTGGAGTAATAGTAGTAGATGCAGGCAGGAGTCGGTCTACTAATCTTGGACGTGATACCTATATAATGATCATTTCCTGGATATCTTCATAATTATATGAAGTTCTATCAATTTCCCAACAGTAATTTGTTTACCCAGCGTTTGCTATTTTTCTCGAGAGAAGCCACTAGTGAAATCTACGGCCCCCGGGTCTTCCTTCTCATTGCCTTTGCGATCTACTTTTTCCTTGCATTTATTTTCAGATCTATTAAACCAAAAATACAAAAATACTTTGCTGCACTTTATTTTATTTGTGATCTATTTATTCAATCTATTACAACTTTCTCCCATCCGCACGCCGTTTCTGGCGCCGTTACCGGAAAGGGATTGACAACCCGTTTAACACGTCGGGTTGCGAGGTGTTGTTATTTGTGTGCAGGGGCTGTTTACGTTGTGTTGCTTGGTTCTCCTACTGGTTCGATAACCTTGGTTTCATATCTGAGGGAAATACCTACCACCGTTGTGCTGCATCATCCCTTCCTCTTTGGGGAAATACCGACGTAGCTTCAAGCGACATCAGTAATCCACACCCGACCCCCATCCTCCTCCTCCTTCCACATCCCACATGCCCCGACCGCCAGCGCGACACCTTCCACCCAAATCACCGACCCCTCCACCAAATAAGTGCCGCCCTAAGCCATGGTGCATGCAGTATAGCCAAGAGATCAAGGAGCATTTAGCAGCGGAGAAGCAAATCGTGGCCGCATGCGCGGATGAGGTCGCGATGGCTGCCATTCGTGCCGACCCCCAGATCTTGGAGGAACACCTCGCCGACGAGGCCACCGTCGACGCCTCGCGCGTCGACGCTGCGATGCAGTTGGCTGCTTTAAATGACAGTAATGGCGTTTTCTCGAGGCCACCCTCGGTGCCTTCGACAAAGACTACAAGGTGTTTTCTAAGTGTGCACGTGCTTACCTCAACTCGAGAGCCAGCAGGTTGGTGCCCGGAGCGGCTCAGGCAACTCACCACTACGACGAGGGCACCCACGATGCTGAGGCCTCGCCCTCTCCCATGTCCAAGGAGCCAATCGTCAGTGATATCTCCGAAAATGAGGAGTAGCTTGTCTTATTAGCTCACTATAAGGACCCATGTTCAGTTTGCTAGCTACTGCCTTTCCTTAACAAATTCTAGTGAATTGTGCTATCTACTTTTACCATGCAATCTGTTGCTGTAGTGTATATGAACTATGTGTCGTGCAATGTGGTGCTCACTTATTATCTGGTTAATTAGTTGTCGTGTTCAGTTAACTGTTTGGTTCAATTCTGCATATGTGTTGCAGGGAAACAATGAGAAGCACTGAGGTTTACAATCGAGGTTTTCACATGCATGGTCCTTTGTCTAATAGCACATTATTGTGCAATTGCGGGAACCATTCTAATATTTAGGTTTAAACAATTTGGTCTTGCACATGTAGGTCCTGCTGTCAGAGGTTTTGACCCACTGTTCGACCCTTTTTGCATATGGGGAAATGAGTTGTCCATGAATATGTGTCAAGTCAAGAAACTCAGAAAGATTGTTAGCATAAACAAATTAGCGACAAAAAATAACAAGATCTTCGTCTGCAAATGAGGAAGACATCGGTTCACTACAGGATGGTACTAACTATTATACCTTGCCTTTTTTATTCCTTTGCCCCATTTCCAATATAGATAAGATATTTATGCACATCCTTGTTTTCAGGCCTTTCCAAAGAAGTTCACTAATGATTACCTCGCAAACCACCTGTATGGTCAGGAGGTGAGGAAGGTATTCATACAACACCCACGGTTCAATATTGAAATGTTCCTGAAGAGGATGAAGGATGGACGGACAATCATCCACAGGCACTGGCCTAAAGTTGCAAAGACCTTCAACATCAATGAAGGCTCAATATTCGCCTTCTGCTTCAACGGTTTTCCAGATGAGATACATCTGTCTATGTGCTGTCTATGATGCTAATTTCAAAAGGTTATAGATGTCGCATGTGAAACTTGGTGCTGGTGCAATTGTGTAATGGGGTAGCTGAGTGCTGAATCTATATGATGTTGTATTCTGATGTATTTCAATTATGAAAATGAAATATATTGTGTGCTTAATATGAAATGTCAATTAGGTTAATAAACGGATTATTAATAATAGGATAATTAGCCTGCTAATTGGGTTTTTCTATTGCAAACGGTTATTGAGAAAACACCATGGGCGATGATCTCAGGCAACACACACAGTTTCTAGGAATAAACCGTTTTGGATTGATGAACAATCACACACGACATCGTCTTGAAAACTGTTTGCGTTAGGGCACCTGGCGCAAACGTTACCACATAAAAACTGTGTGTGATGGATAGCCTTTGCCACACAGTTTCTTCTACGCGCCGTGTGATGCATCAATAACGCAAACGATAAAATTGTTAATACCGTGTGCAATGGAAACGCTATCACAAACGATTTAACAGGGGAAATTGTGTGCGATGTACCTGCGAACAGAAACGTTTTCCTTGGAGCGACTGTGTGGGATGTATATACGAACAGAAACGTTTAGCGCGGACTGACTGTGTGGGATGAACTTACGACCGGAAATGATTTTGCCTGTATATGAACTTTTTTAGCACTACTGTATGTATAACCGTATTTGATCACTCGCCGGTCACACACGACCTCATTTTGCCGAGCGTGTGTGCCAGGAGGGCATATCCCCGACGGTTTCTGGGTAGTGTGGGAAGGACCCCCTATCGCAGTCACTCACTAGGTGATGGTTCCAAATGCCGGCGGAAAGGCGTTAAATACTGTTTGTACTGCACCTTGCTATACTAGTGTGTGCTTCACTTATATCTTTTGTATCTGTTTGCTAGGCAATTTTGCTCTAGTGCTTCATTTATATCTTTTTAGAGCATGGTGGTGGTTTTATTTTATAGAAATTGATGAACTCTCATGCTTCACTTATATTATTTTGTGAGTCTTTAACAACGTGGTAATTTGCTTTGGTTATAAATTTAGTCCTAATATAATAGGTATCCAAGAGGGATATAATAAAAACTTTCATATAAAGTGCATTGAATACTATGAGAAGTTTGATTCCTTATGATTGTCTTGAGATATGAAGATGGTTATATTAGATTCATGCTAGTGAGTAATTGTGAATTTGTGAAATACTTGTGTTAAGGTTTGTGAGTCCCGTAGCATGCACATATGGTGAACCATTATGTGATGAAGTCGGAGCATGATTTATTTATTTATTGTCTTCCTTATGAGTGGCGGTCGGGGACGAGCGATGGTATTTTCCTACCAATCTATCGCCCTAGGAGAATGCACGTAGTACTTCGTTTCAATAACTAATAAATTGTTGCAATAAGTATGTGAGTTCTTTATGACTAATGTTGAGTCCATGGATTATACGCACTCTCACCCTTCCACCATTGCTAGCCTCTCTATTGCCGCGCAACTTTCGCCGGTACCATACACCCACCATATACCTTCCTCAAAACAGCCACCATACCTACCTATTATGGCATTTCCATAGCCATTCCGAGATATATTGCCATGCAACTCTGCACCGTTCCATTTTTTATGACACGCATTATCATTGTCATATTGCTTTGCATGATCATGTAGTTGACATCGTATTTGTGGCAAAGCCGCCGTTCATAATTCTTTCATACATGTCACTCTTGATTCATTGCACATCCCGGTACAACGCTGGAGGCATTCATATAGAGTCATATTTTGTTCTAAGTATCGAGTTGTAATTCTTGAGTTGCAAGTAAATAAAAGTGTGATCATCTTCATTATTAGAGCATTGTCCCAAGTGGGGAAAGGATGATGGAGACTATGATTCCCCCACAAGTCGGGATGAGACTCCGGATGAAAAAAAGGGGGAAAGAGGAAAAAAATTAGAAAGGCCCAAAGGAAAAAAATGAGAGAAAAAGAGAGACGGGGCAATGTTACTATCCTTTTTTTCCACACTTGTGCTTCAAAGTAGCACCATGATCTTCACGATAGAGAGTCTCCTATGTTGTCACTTTCATATACTAGTGGGAATTTTTCATTATAGAACTTGGCTTGTATATTCCAATGGTGGGCTTCCTCAAATTGCCCTAGGTCTTCGTGAGCAAGCGAGTTGGATGCACACCCACTTAGTTTTCTTTTGAGATTTCATAAACTTATAGCTCTAGTGCATCCGTTGCATGGCAATCCCTACTCACTCACATTGATACCTATTGATGGGCATCTCCATAGCCCGTTGATACGCCTAGTTGACGTGATATTATATCTTTTTGTCTTCTTCACAACCACCATATTCTATTCCACCTATAGTGCTATGTCCATGGCTCACGCTCATGTATTGCGTGAAAGTTGAAAAAGTTTGAGAACATCAAAAGTATAAACAATTGCTTGGCTTGTCATCGGGGTTGTGCATGATTTAATATTTTGTGTGATGAAGATGGAGCATAGCTAGACTATATGATTTTGTAGGGATAAGCTTTCTTTGGCCATGTTATTTTGAGAAGACATAATTGCCTTGTGAGTATGCTTGAAGTATTATTGTTTTTATGTCAATATTAAACTTTTGTTTTGAATCTTATGGATCTGAATATTCATGCCACAATAAAGAAAATTACATGTATAAATATGTTAGGTAGCATTCCACATCAAAAATTCTGTTTTTATCATTTACCTACTCGAGGACGAGCAAGAATTAAGCTTGGGGATGCTTGATACGTCTCCAACGTATCTATAATTTTTTGATTGTTCCATGCTATTATATTATCTGTTTTGGATGTTTCATATGCATTATTATGCTATTTTATATTATTTTTGGGACTAAACAATTAACCTAGAGCCCAGTGCCAGTTCCTATTTTTTCCTTGTTTTTGAGTTTCGCAGAAAAGGAATACCAAACGGAGTCCAAACGGAATGAAACCTTCGCGATGATTTTTCTTTGACCAGAAAACAACCAGGAGACTTGGCGATGAAGTTGGAGGAGCCACAAGGCGGCCACAAGGACGGAGGGCGCTCCTAGGGGGTAGTGCGCGCCCCCAGCCTTGTGGGCCCCTCGTGCACCTTCTGACCTAATTATTTCGCCTATATATTTCGATATATCCCCAAACCACCAGAGGCATCCACGAAAACACTTTTCCACCGCCGCAACTTTCTGTACCCGTGAGATCGCATCTAGGGACCTTTTCCGGCACCCTGCCAGAGGGGGATTCGATCACAGAGGGCTTCTACATCAACTCTATTGCCCTTCCGATGAAGCGTGAGTAGTTTAGCACAGACCTACGGGTCCATAGCTAGTAGCTAGATGGCTTCTTCTCTCTCATTGGTTCTTAATACCATGTTCTCCTCGATGTTATTGGAGATCTATTCAATGTAATACTTTGCGGTGTGTTTGCCGAGATCCGATGAATTGTGGATTTATGATCAGCTTATCTATGAATATTATTTGAATCTTCTGTGAATTCTTTTATGCATGATTTGATATCTTTGTAATTCACTTCGAACTATCGGGTTGGTTTGGCCAACTAGATTGATTTTTCTTGCAATGGGAGAAGAGCTTAGCTTTGGGTTCAATCTTGCGGTGTCCTTTCCCAGTGACAGTAGGGGCAGCAAGGCACGTATTGTATTGTTGCTATCGAGGATAAAAAGATGGGGTTTTCATCATATTGCTTGAGTTAATTCCTCTACATCATGTCATCTTACTTAATGCGTTACTCTGTTCTTCATGAACTTAATACTCTAGATGCAGGTAGGAGTCGGTCGATGTGTGGAGTAATAGTAGTAGATGCAGAATCGTCTCGGTCTACTTGACACGGATGTGATGCCTATATTCATGATCATTGCCTTAGATATCGTCGTAACTTTGCGCTTTTCTATCAATTGCTCGGCAGTAATTTGTTCACCCACCGTATTATTTGCTATCTTGAGAGAAGCCACTAGTGAAACCTATGGCCCCCAGGTCTATTTTCCATCATATAAGTTTCCGATCTACAATTTTTGTTTCTGATCTACTATTTCTACAATCTTTTACTTTCCGATCTATAAACCAAAAATACCAAAAATATTTACTTTACCGTTTATCTATCTCTATCAGATCTCACTTTTGCAAGTAACCGTGAAGGATTAGACAACCCCTTTATCGCGTTGGGTACAATTTGTTTGATTGTTTGTGCAGTTATTCGGTGATTTGTGCGTTGTCTCCTACTGGATTGTAACTTGGTTCTCAAACTGAGAGAAATACTTATCTCTACTTTGCTGCATCACCGTTTCCTCTTCAAGGGAAAAACCAGCGCAACCTCAAGAAGTAGAAATCGTCACCTCGTGCTTAGCCAATCTTCATTTATTCCGCAGCTCCTGTTTCAAGTTATAAATATGAGCAACCGAACCAGTATCAAATACCCACACGCTACTACGAGCATTAGTAAGATACACATCAATAACATGTATATCAAATATACCTTTGTTCACTTTGCCATCCTTCTTACCCGCCAAGTATTTGGTGCAGTTCCGCTTCTAGTGACCATTTCCTTTGCAGTAAAAGCACTCAGTTTTAGGCTTGGGTCCAACTTTGGGCTTCTTCACAGGAGAGGCAACTTGCTTGACATTCTTCTTTAAGTTGCCTTTCTTTCCCATGCCCTTTTTCTTGAAACTAGTGGTCTTGTTAACCATCAACACTTGATGCTCCTTCTTGATTTCTACCTCCACCAATTTCAGCATTGCGAAGAGCTCGGGAATCGTTTTTTGTCATCCCTTACATATTATGGTTCATCACAAAGCCTTTGTAGCTTGGTGGCAGTGACTGAAGAACTCTGTCAATAACACTCTCAACTGGTAGATCAATTCCCAGCTGAGTCAAGTGGTTATGATACCTAGACATTTTGAGTATGTGTTCACTGATAGAACTGTTCTCCTCCATCTTACAGCTATAGAACTTGTTGGAGACTTCATATCTCTCAACCCAGGCATTAGCTTGAAATATCAATTTTAGCTCCTGGAACATCTCATATGCTCTGTGGCGTTCAAAACGTCGTTGGACTCCCGGTTCTAAGCCGTAAAGCATGGCACACTGAACTATTGAGTTGTCATCAGATCAGGCATGCCAGACATTCATAACATCCGCTTCATCTCTTGCAGCAGGTCTGTCACCTAGCGGTGCATCAAGGACATAACTCTTCTGTGCAGCAATGAGGATAATGCTCAAGTTATGGACCCAGTCCATGTAGTTGCTACCATCATCTTTCAACTTAGCTTTCTCTAGGAACGCATTAACACTACAAAAAATACACTTCCGTGATGATACGTGTTTGTCACTATAGGTCACCTTTTCTGTCATGTATGTAAATCCATGACGTTTTTATGACAGAATCAAGATACTCATACCTGTGCTGTCATAGAAGTGTTCCATGAAATTGCCAAAATTATCATCACGGAAGTGTCCACTTCCATGATGATAAATCGCACGGCATAAAAGTGCTTTCGTCAAGGGTGACCGACATGTGGCATCCACCGTAACGGGTCTCCGTTAAACTATTGGGTCCGGTTTTGGATCCGATAACCCGTTAACATCCCGGACCAATGGCGATTTTCCACGTGTAAAATTCTCATTGCCGAAGGAAACATGTGTCAGCTCGTCATTGGGTCAGATTGGCGCCTATGATATGTCGACACGTGCGACGGCCCACCACTGGCCCATTTAGCTTACAAAGGCTGGCCCATTTGACTTGGTCAAAAGTTAGCAGCCGGCCCATGAAAAGCCTGTTAACGATCTGTTCGCAAATAGCCCATTTTACGACCCGGTAACTCACGGCCCGTTAGGGCCTTCCCGAAATGGGCCCAACAGTGTCATGTGGGCCGTCGAATATAACACCAGCCCGTTTCACTTTTGGCCCATGTATGTCCCACTACGTCTTTCGGCCCATATGAAGCCTTTGGTATCTTTAGGCTCTTTAGTGGCCCACGGTGACTCTAGCCGATAATGTATGGTAAATTTCTTTGTACCCATTAACGGCCCATGATTCACATGGGCCGTTTCCAGCCCGTGTTAGCTTTCGGCCTATTGACGGCCCATATGTTCTTGGGCTCCTTTCCGGCCCTCGATTACTTCCGGCCCGTAACTGACCTGTTCCCCTAATGGGCCAAATTCGGCCCGTGGCTAGAATCGGCCCTTTTTGGCCTGTTAACCCGTTGCGCCGTTTCCAGCCCGTCCTATATTCTGGCGCATTAACGATCCGTTATGCCTGTGACAGAATTAAGCCTTTGCTATCTTCTGGCCTGCTAACGACCCGTTACCGTGCTGGCCCGATACCAATTACGCCCGTTTACGGCCCATGTGGACCCATTTATATGATGGTCCGAGGCCCACCGATTCGATGGCCCGTTGGAGGCCCATTTATCCGACGGCCCATAGGAGGCCCATGGATCCTATGGCCTGTAGCAGGGTCAAGGTTACCACGGTCCGTATATGGCCCATGGTTGTTGCGGCCTCTAGCAAACCAGGGAAAAAGAAGACTAGGAAATAAATAAGCCTGAAACTAATGCAAGGCTATTAAGGCGATTGCACCGATTACATCCACTGGGCATCAAAGTTCGCCACCGGTGCAAATATAGGGAACACCCTACACTATACAAAAATGGCTTGCTGTTTTCTTCAGTCGGTGGCTGCACGTTAAGAACAAATTTTGTATCGCAACAGAACAAATTACAACCATAAAAATAAAGAAAGGTTGTCATAAAAGTTAATAGTCTGGCAGATAAATGCACCACCCGAAGTTCAGAAGCTCAGTTCATTTGACCTGACTGTTATGTTTTCATGTTGTATTGTCCGATGGAGCACCATACCCTTCGCCTTCATTTCTCCTAGGCTCCTGAACAACATAGTAAATGTCTGATAGTCTGGTTTCAAAACCATGCATATCTTGACGACATCGAACAATGGTTGTCCTTGTTTCACAAAGGGTCTCTGTTAGGGAATGGACTTGTGTCTGGAGCGCAGATATAACATTGTTTTGAGCTTTCATATCTTGATCATGAGGCAGTTTGGACGAGATTGCCTTAACAACCAACCAAGTATTACGCAGGAAGGTGATTTTGGCACTGTTAGTGGACAGGTACTGACCCACTGCAGCAAGAGGTGACATTGCGGTTATAGTTGCCTCGTCACCTTCAGAAGGTGGCGGTTCCACCATTTTTTCCATAGCTTGCTAGTTTTTACATTAGTAGTACCAGAATAGAAGATATTAAGGAGGCAGCAAAACCGAACAAAATAGCTTTGGTCTATATACAGAACTTATTCTGGTGAACCTGTGTAAAATATTAGTTGTATTTTACTATAAAGTACATAATAAAACCAGGTTCCAAACATATGACCATGTACCATGGCTAATGTATTGTCTATTTCTTCACATTGTATTGACAGCTAAGGATAAAGAGACAAAGTTTATAATACGTTAAGCATAGTATGACATCATTCATATCACAAAACAACTGAGAATAGACAAACATGCAATTGTAATGTTTTGTGGGTAAGTCCAGCACGGAACTGGATTACAGATCAAGATCAAAGGAACATCACTCCTCTCTTTTAAACCTTGTAAGGTGCAATGATACTCTAAGACAATTGTGTATAAAATTGAAAAGAGTAATAGACATTGGCTGCAAACCATGCAGTTCAATGCACAAGTCAGAGTAAGTAGTTGTTAAAAGGCATGAGGATTAAGAACTTACAACAGCGGCTTTGACTGGTGTAGTCATGCCCTTCGTCTTGCTGGTGTGACAGTCCTTGAAGATTTCCACAGCATTTGATTCAGGTACTTTTTGGTCCTTGCGGGCTTTCCTCTTCATTTGGAACAAGTCAATATAGATCTGATAATATGGCACAGTGAAAAGAGTGAAACAGCAGCTAATTACAAGAGCATCACAGTGTGCAATATAGCTACAAGATCCTGTCGTCTGTTGGAATTTCACTTTCATGTGGTTGGCCTTGTTGTTTGAATAGTTCACCTACAAGAAGATAGATTTGTGAGGCACATGCCTAAATAGGAGTTCAACATGTGATCTGATCACATATATATAATGTACCTGATACTTTGGATTAGACCGGTGTTTAACTAGGCCTCTCCAGTCTTCATCCGATATATTTTCCACTGGAGATGTTTGGGCAAGTTCACTGTTAGCCTTGCCTTCAAAGTGAGTTTTCCTCAAGTTATACCGATACTGTCGCAGAGCAGACTTGAAAACATGGGTGCAAGCTTGTCTGGTTGCATCATCTTGGCTATCCAACTTGAACCTCATCTGTTGAAAATTATGGGAGTCTCATTATCAGCAACCTAGAAAGTATGGGACAGAGCAAGACAATATTACTAGTTTACATACATAACCATACTTATAGATAAATGGTCGAGGAGGGTGTTGAACTGGGTTTCGTCTTTGTCATTCCTGTACTGAATCCATGTTGGGAGGATACGTGCATGACACCTAACGGCAACCGCTGCCTCTGATACTAACTTGGCCGACTCTGTAGCATCACGTGGCCTTTTTAAACCTGCCTCAAAACGGATCTCCATTCTTCCTCCTCTAGATTTAGTTAACTTATCGAGCATTAGCCCTGATGTTTGTTTCTCTTGTGCCTAGGTGCTAGTCCAACAACGAACATAGGAAGTGTTAGTGTACATCAAACTATGAGACTACATATAAAGAAGCATGCAACTGTAACTTGACTCCAGCAACTACCTTCTTGTTGTTGAAGCTCACAAAGTTCATCTGATCTTGCCAACTCGTCTTGTGTCAAGAGTGCTTTGAAAGTAGTGCCAGGTGGCAAGGGAGCTTCGGAACGTGCTGCTAGCTGAGGTGACAAACGAGTAACTCGTGCAGCTGGTGGTACTGTGGAAGGTGTTGCAACAACTAGGGCTGTCTCTGCTTGTTTGGTGGCAGCTATTGGTTTCTGTTTGGCTTGTTTTACAGCTCGTGTAGCACGGGATACCCCGTTTGTACAATTTTCTGCTGGACTTTGACCTTCTATTGCACCATCAGTACCAGCAGAATCTGCAGGATTCTTCCGCTTCCCTTTCTATGTGTCCTTAGTACTAACACCACCCCCTGTCATTCTGTGTTCCTTCCTCTTTCTCTGTGCCATGTTAAGTCAAGCCGACAAGAAAAAGTAATAACAATTTAGTTCTTCAGAACAAATTGATGCGTGATACAGACGAAATGAACTTTGATGTTAGACAACCACATGATAGGAGGATGTAATATGTACGAAAAACAGGACGACATGAGATAATCAGAACTATGATGTGTAAACTAAGCAGAAGACATTTCACTAAATTAGAAGCAATGCAATGGAAGGTAGACACCATATGAAAGATGCTACAAATATCGCTCTGCCAAGTTAACAGTGTCTCGTCATAACTAGCGTTTAAACAAATGTGAAGCAGTACAAGAAATAAATCATATGCAAGATGCAAACAACATCACACTACCAAGTTAGAGGTCTCTTGTCATTAGTGCCATTGCATATTCACAGCATTGCATATTCACAGCTTATGATGTGTAAACTAAGCAGAAGGCATTTCAACAAATTAGAAGCAATGAAAGCTAGACACCATATGAAATATGCAACGAATATCATTCTACCAAGTTAAAACTATCTCGTCATAAGTGCCATTTCAACAAATTAGAAGTAGTACAAGCTAGAAAAGAATGCGAGATGTAAGGCAAACACATGATACCAGGATGGAATATGTACGAAAAACAGGACGACATGGCATATTCACAACTGTTTGTGTAAACTAAGCAGAAGCCATTTCAACAAATAAGAAGCAATGCAAGCTAGACACCGTATGCAACATGCAAGACAATATCACACTGCAAAGCTAAAAGCGTCCCATCAAAAATGGCGTTTCAACAAATTAGAAGCAGCGCATGCTATAAATCATATGAAAGATGGAACTAATATCACACTGCATATACTAAAGGTGTCTCGTCTTATTGATTAATGCGGGATACAAAACAAAACAATAGTTTTATGTAAGGACATGCTTAATAGACATATGTACTATGTACTAAAAACAGTAAGGCATGTCACATTAACATGTATAATGTATAAACTAAGCAGAATAGCCCATGCAATTTAACCAGATTGCAAGGATTACAATCTAGACACCATATGCAACATGCAACCACATATCACGCTGCCAAGTTAGAGCAAGCACCTGCAATGCTACTGTAGGGGAAATGCGGTCATCAACTACAGAGCTACGTTCACTATCTTCATCTAGCCTTGCTGTTTATTGAGAATCATGAGGGGAGGCTGACACTGCATTCTTTAAAAGAGGATCTTTTCTCACAGTAACCCACTGGGGTGACTGTCTCATCATAAGTGATTGATGAGGGATACACAAGAACATTTTTTTGATATAAGAACATGGTTAATAGACAGATGTACTAGTATGTACCAAAAACAGGAAGGCATGTCATATTCAAAGGTATAATGTGTAAGCTAAGTAGATGCAATTTAACCAAATTGGAAGCAATACAAGCTAGACATCCGGCTGGAGTGGTGAGCATGATCATCGAGGACCTGAGAGCCTGGTGGGAGGCGGGCTGCTTCGCCACCATCGTGGCTTTTTAGTTGGCTTCCAGGTGATTCATGTCTATGCTGGGCTTGTCAGTGGCTCGGCCAGTGCCCTTACTAGCTATTTGTCTTCTGGTGCTCCCGGGATGGTGGTTCATGTAAAAACTATCTTTCCTTATCTTAATAAAGGCCGGCTTCGGCCATTCGAATACAAGCTAGACACCATATGCAACATGCAACCACATATGACACCGCGAAGTTAAAGCAAGCACCTGGGATAGTGGTTCATGGCGAGCGACATCATCAACTCCAGAGCTACGTTTACCGTCTCCATCTGCTGACACTGCACCCTTTATAACGCTGAAACGTGTATTGCCTAAGCCCGAAGAAATCTCGAGCTGCTTCTCTCTTTTATTTCGTGCTTCTATCAACTGGTTGGCAGAGTCTGAAATACCCATGCATAAAAAAACAATAGTGAGAGTATGGGTGAAGTGTGTGCAGAACTAGTGCACTTTAAAGTAGCAGATAGCAGGTGGTTGAAAAATAAATGACAGGAGACATATGATAGCTCTACAACATTGCCTGGCAAATAAAATTAGATTCTACTACATATGATTTTGTAATATATGAGCACAGGGATGGCTGGGAAATGCAGGTACTCCTCCAGCACACCACCAGATGTGGTCCTATCAAAATAACAGTCGACTGAAAATAAATAGGTCAGTCGATTTTTTATGAACCGTTCGATCTGCAAGGAACGGTCAAATGGCATTCATCTACCTCCCGCTAGTCACTGTTGACGATCTTTCTCGCTATCGACCACCGACCTAGACCCCTGCCTCCGCCACCCCGCCCTCGCCTCAACCTCACACCACCGCCGTGCTTAGGAGTGCCCCTCGGCCATCCTTTTAAGCCCGGCCGACCTCCAGATCGGGCGCCAGCAGCTCCTAGGCCCCACACACTCCGAAGATAAACACTGATGCACTGCTTCCCCGGCGTAATAGGCAGACTAGCGCCTGTTACGCCAGGGAATGCTTCCTTTAATTGGGAATCAACCGACCAGGAATTGAAATCCAGGGGGGCGACGGACCTCTAGCTCAGGTGAAATAGTATATGAGGAGAAACCTTGTGCATCACGAGTTACTAGGAACATCTAGTATTAGGAAGAAGCGGTCAACTAGTGTCTTCTGTGGGATGAATACCGTGCAAGCAGACATGTAAGATTTGCACGAATAAGGGAAGAGGAGTACCATTTCCGATTGCCAGTGCTATGTCCTCCAAATGTCGCGGCAATTTTCTTCTTTTTACCAGGGGAACCGATGTTTTGGAGGAGGGTGCAGCCTTGGAAGAACCCATGGCCTAATTGTTGACTGTGTTGCGGTGGCCGTCTGTCGGCGGAGGGGAAGCAGATCCGAGGCGGCGAAGGACGGCGTAGCGGGAACAGCTCCGATGCGGTGTACGGTGGCGAAGTTGGAGCGGTAGCGGTGAGGCGCAGGACAGCGTGATTGAACTGGCTCGGGTACAGACAGCTCGGCCTCGGCTTCAACTACTAGCCGTGGAGGGCGTTGTGGTTGTGGTTGCGGTGGACAACGACGTCGGGGTATCGGCTCCGGCGTGATGGAGGAGGGCGGTCGTTGATGGGTGGGATGGGGTGGTGGACGGAGGACACCGGGGTTTCGCGGATGGTGGAGAGGTAGATTTGGCGACGACGCAGTACAAATGGGGAATCGAACAGGGGGAGCTAAGGGAGAACCATGTTTCGGTCTGGGACGCGCTTGTTTTTGGTTTTTTTGAACAGATGGGACGCACTTGTTTGAAATTTGGGGAAAGTACAAACTTTCCCCCCTCTTAAATTTCGGACCTACAGCGGGTCGGGGGTAGGATGGTAATCCCAGGTGTCCCAATAGTGGGCGGGAGCGATTTCGGCCTCGCGCATGTGTGCTTAGGCGGCCATTGTGTAGGAATGTTTTTCGAAGGCAGTTGTGTGGCATCTAGATGAAGCTACAAACCTACCCCAGTTTAGACCTTTGGACATCGTGCCGGTAGGTTTCATGGGTCGGAGTTAGAAAAGTAATTTCCTTCTACCAAACATTGGTCTCATGCGGTTTCGGGCGAGTAGAGGCTCTTTTGGCGCTTCATTCAAAATTTTGAAATAGAAGCATTCACATTTAGAGTACTCTTGAACTTTGAGGATTGACCTAAATAGACAAAATTAAATTTTACCTTGTATGTTTGAAAACCTCATTAAATTATGCGCTTCTTTTTCAAATTTTGACACTTGAAAATCATATAACTATGATTATTTTGGAATGGAGGAGGTAAATTTGAATCTATTTTGGACACGACTATATATGCTATTATGTACAAAAGTAGAGCAAAGATTGGTGCCCCCATAATTTAGGTATGATTTACAAATGCCATGATATCGAATTCAAATAATTGAATGGACTTCATGTTGAATTCGAATTTTTTAAACCACCTTAAGTTGAATTCAAATGTATGCTAGTTCATAGCTAGCTATTTATAATGTTCATTGTGTAACTTTTGTATGTATAATGTGCTTTACACACACAACATGAACTATACTCACGTTTATATTCGATTGCTAAAGCAATGCATTGTCTGGAGTTCAAAATACTAACTATGTGGATCAATTATATCGAATAATAGCATAGACATGCTCAAATTCGATAGAATACAGATGTCTGATGGATCAATGACCGTTCCTTACGCGAATTGCAAATATCATGATCCCATCCTACTATTTGGATATAATTTAAGTTTTTAATCAATGTGTACATCAGTCTTTTATGTGTAGTTTCACTCTCCATCGGTGGTCTCTCACACATGCTCACACACTCTCTCCCGAGGTGTCTTTCTCGCAGATATGCTCTCGATATAACCCTCCCTCCCTCTCGTAACCATTTACGACTGTTTTCACTAACCTTTACCACAAGCATACACACGCACAATCCCCATCGACCCTTTCTATATACATAGACCTTCCTACGTGTCTCCCGTACGCACATTATCTTTAGGCATGTCTCTCACGCATTGTCTCCACCTCTCTTCCTAATCGACGAGTATGATTCTAGCAGAGCATTCTGTAGGATGCCCCTTAAAGTTAGGTTGGATGAATAGTAATATCAGAGATAAGGGGTTATCTTCGTCCGAGGACCTAGGGTTACAAATCCTAGCCGGCTTTGTCAGTGGACATAGAGTCCTTCAGGACTCTGCTATCTTTTTCTTGTATGACTAGTCCTCCATGGGTCTCCCTAAATGCGTCACGGGCCGACCAATGTGGCGCGGGACGGAACCGAACCAAGGGCCTCACCTCGGCCCACCGGACCTCATGCGGTGACACACCCTCTGCCCCCAGGTCTCTTTATCGTCTCACACCCACACATACCAACACAGACACCACACAAAAAAATCTCCTTGTGCTCTGTCCCCTCCCCCCTTGCATATACACACTCAAGGGCATCTCTCGCTGTGACATCATATTCATCTCTCTCTCTCTAGACCTCTCTCATTTCTCGTGCTATCTCTCCCACCCCCCCCCCCCCGCCGGCCCCTCTATCCATGCCTCTCTCGAATACATAATACACACATATCTCTCTAGGCCCTACCAAATACATCAACTACACATTCACACATGTTACATCATGTACCCCACTGATCTAAAAAGCCCTCTCTTCATGTTTATTTCGCATACAACATTCCTTTTGAATAAAGTGTGGCCAAAAACTATTTTAGAATTTCTACATATATACAATATTACAAAGTTATATGGAGGAGTATGAATGTTAATTTGCATTGGATGGTGCCCACAATGATATTTATTCCGCACTGTGAATTTTATATTTTTATACTACATATAAAGTTAGTCATAATAGAGAGAAATGAAGAGCATCTCTCTCTCCATCGCATACACCCCCTCTACGCCCCTTTCACGTACGCGCACAAACTATCTCCAGGTCCTCTAAAAGTATGCCCCCAGCACATTCACGCATGTTTCATCTTTCTCCCGCGATATATACAATGACGATCATTGTATTTGAAGCGAAAGCACGATACATACATTGGCCTTCAGAATCCACTCATTACAGTCACCATTTACGTTTTGTGGTTATTATACAGTCACGGGCTCACCGTACAGCTCTGTATTTGCTCAAGACACGACTAGTTGACCAGTTAAATGCTCCACATAGCACCTCTAGTGTTGTATCACATTATCTCACTACCATTGGGCCCACATGTCGGCGTGTATCTACTCTACACTCTTATAAAAACATAGTTGGTGATGATGGTGTGCCTGCCATCCTGCAATATAGGCCGCCCGGTTTATATCTGATGGATAAGAAGGAAACTATGGCAATTTTGCAAAAAGGTACCCACACACCTCTCCACATTTTCAAATAAGGCCTTCCCTCGTTCATCCTTTTATCTCACAAGATAAACTACTCATACAAATGCACCTTGATGTTACATGCAACGCACGGGCATCTTGCTAGTAAGAATGAAAACAAACGATAAAAAAATATTGGACGGTGGTTCGAAGTCACGACAGCGGGCACAACGGACAAGGTGGCCTTGTATTGGTATGTTGAGCCATGTGTTTTAACACACAGGAGCTGGTGTGGTGATTATACACACACGCACGCATGCACACAAACTGCATGCACGCAACACTCACACGAACACACGCAGCCCGATCGCATGCAACACTCACACGAACACACGCACGCATGCATGCACACACCACATGACCAACACACAGTCTCACGCTCAAGTGCTCAACCTACACGTGCATGCGCACACATCAGGCCCTGACAGACACATACACAACTAGGTGGTTCCCGCGCACGGGTTGGAGTCTTGTCGCGCCTGCGTAAATTTGTGTTTATCTGACCTTTTTCCTATGCGAACTGACAGGTGGGACCCACAAGGAGCGTGGTCAATTTAACTAGTCAACATAGTGCCACACAGACTATTTGGCCGGTCAACAGAGTGCAATCCGATGCTGAACGGTGAGCAAGTGGCCGTATAATCACCGCAAAACGTATATAGTGACCGTAATGAGCGTATTCTGAAGTCCAGTGACCGTATTACGTGTTTCTCTCTATAGGCCCTCCAAAACTACATGTCTACACGTTCTCACATGTTACATCTAACAACTATGCAATACAACACTACTACTACACTCTAACACAATAAATCATATGTGTTTTTAGTTTTACTAGATCTCATATTGTTACTTAACTATTCAGTGTGCATACATTAAAATTGCCTTTTAAATGTATGGCCAGTATCATCTACCGCGTGGGAAAAATCCTGCCCTTTCCTGTTTAATCGGGTTTTGTATCGACGGATCATGCGAGACATCAAAACTATAGTAGTAATACAGTACAAGTAACAATTCACTGGGCCGCCGTGTCATGTACTCCTCCGTTGTAAGAGTGAAGCACTCGCTTTCATAAATGTTCTAGTCCCTTTTGCCGACATGTGGGACATCAAGCTACCGGGTCCACGTGCCATACCGAAATATAGTGCAGAGCAGCAGGGGTAAAGCACCCCAGTCCTGGTGCCGCGTAGTAATGAGCAATGAGGCGTCAAATCACAAAGCTACACCTTTCCCATAGTTAAGTTGGAGGGACGAAGTAATAATGCTAAAAAAATAAGGTGGACGGCTGAAGCAACCATCATTTCACTCGTTGCTGAATCCACTTCTCCCTCATCTTCTTCAAGTTAACCACGTGTTGCTTCTGCCGTTGTTCTGCCTCATGTGACACGGATCGGCTTGGTAAAGCACTAACACGTGGGACCGCATGTTAGCAAACCGCCAGGCCAACGTCCTCTAAAAATAAGAAACCTCCCTCGCCATCCGTGCGGCAAAATCATCTCCTATTTACTAATCTTGATACTATAATTTTTTAGATCAATATAATTGAGATTTGTATAGATAGCACACAGGAGCAAAACCAAGTGGTACGGTTAAGGGCATCCACAATGTGTAGCCAAATGTGAAAATAGCTTTTGGCATCGGTGGGAACCATTGTGCATGATGCTGCCAAAGCCAAAAAGATGGAACCGAAGCTCCCTAATTGATTGATTGAAGGAATAGAAAAATACAACGTCTCTCCTCTTTCTCCCGTGCTTGGATGCATGTACAGTATAGAGCACAGAGTCTACTCCCCTATCCCTTCTATCACAAATCACAAAGCAGTGAGTGTCAAATCACAAAGCATGGACGAAGCAACCATCATTTCACTCTTTGCTGACTCTGCTTCTCCATCGTCTTCTTCGAGAAACCACCTCACCGCACTAAGCTGGACGGATGACGCTACTGTGTAGTACTAGTACATTTACGCGTGTCAACGTACTTTCTGGATGCAAATAAGACAGTTATCTCTGCTTGCAGGCGGCACTTGCGAACGACTTACCGTGGTCTCCCTCAATGGTGTTCTCCGTTGAACGCACTTTGCCAAACCACAACGTTCCAGATATCATCGACATCACCGCAATGGGGAAGGAAGTCAAATATTTACTACCTCCATTTTTTGTACACAAGGCCGGTATATCAAAATTACAATTTGCAAAAGGCCACTAACACTAATCGAGGCAAAATTGATGGGGTTTGCCTCGTACTAGCAACCAAGGACATTAATATACCCTTGCATGCATGCGGAACTGAGAAGGTTGGTTTGCATGGCGTTGCATTAATCAAGCGATGAGGAGTGAGATGGTTAGCTCTTTGGGAGTTGGAGAAAAAATATGCATTAATTGACACATCAAACGAGGATTTGCATTGATCAATCCCGCGAAGGAAAACCCCGCCTTTCTTTTTTAACACAAGTAGTAATCCTACGTACGTACTTGTATCCTGTTTTGGTTTAGGCCTTGCATTGCCATACTTCGCCACACATTTTTGCCAAGCTTGCCTAAAGTTTTCAAAATTAAAAGGAGGTACACTTGCGCATGGCTGTCACGGTCGCACCACACCCTCACACAGTCGCTCCTGCATGCCAGGGTCGCACCGCACCCTTACACAGTCGCTCCCGCACGCCAGAAACCCAACCAAGGGAACACACCCTCACTGACACGTGCTACCACATGTGATCAAACCGAACTCAGCCATCCTACTGCTGACACATAATTTTTGTTCATACAGTATGTTTATCCAACCGCAAGTTGGGGAAGATCCGTACGGCCCATGCGGTGGTCTGTTGGGGAAGAAGAAGAGGTGAGGAAGAAGGGTTAGGAGATGTAGATATTCATCCAACCGCCTGAAATGGTCGACTAACCCATATGATGAAAGTCAGGCGACTTAAATAAATATATGTTTTTACACAACAAAAGATCTCTAAAAACAACAACATAAAGAAAAACTATAACTGCTCGCGGAACGAGACGACCTCATCATCTTTGGCTACCGGCGCGAACCAGCCGTAGCTGCCGACGTGTGTCTTCGCACCGTGGTTGTCCTGAGCCTCCAGCTGCTCGTTCACGCAGAGCATGCAGGCGCTCTGTACGGACGAGAGCACCGCCCGGTTCAAGTCCAGGAGCTCCGGTTCCGCCTACAGGAGGGCCTCGATGGCAGCGGCATCCGCGCGCTCCGTGTCGAGTTGAGCCTCCGCTGCCCGGTTCAAGTCCAAGATGTCCGGTTCCGCCTGCAGGAGGGCCTCGATGGCAGCGGCATCCACGCGCTCCGCGTCAAGTTGAGACTCTGCCGCCCGGTTCACATCCACGACATCCGGTTCCGCCTGCAGGAGAGCCTCGATGGCAGCGGCATGCGAGTGCTCCGCGTCGACTTGAGCCTCCGCCTCCCGATCCTCCTTTAGTATCGCCAGGTTGAAGCGCTGGTCCGCCTGCACCATGGGGGACCCGGTGCCGGCACAAAGTCGACGTCCATCGTCTCATACGCATCAGAGGCCTTTTGCGCGATGACCTCCACCATGAACATTGGATCGGCTTCCTCCTCCTCGGAGCTTGGCTCCAGAGAACTTGGGGATTGACCTGCCGCAAAGCGAGCTTGGGAACGGAGGTCTGTGGCGCCGACCGCCGCCGTGATTTCTACGCGGCGCTCCGGTGTTAGCATCTTGTAGTACGTGATCTTGCGGCGCACCATGGATTTTTGGCGAACTAGGGGACGCTTGATGCGGGCTAGGGGATCGAAAGGTGGGGGAATGGGCTGGAGAGGAGGTGTGGTTTTGGGGCAGTGGCTGGCGTAGGCCGAGTAGCGAAAGTTCTAGTGTGAATAGTGGTTTCGGTGACGACCGGTCAATCGATTTTGACTGTACATCACTCTTGTCGTGTTTGCGTTGCACCCCAGCACACTGGACCCTCCATGTCACTCACCGAATGGAACGCGCTTCGTCTTGCGTTTTTTGCTCGCTTGTGGGACCGCAGTTGAGAGCAAACCAATGTCCCTCCCCCTCCCCCGCCCGCGTCATTTATACTACTACTCCCTCCGTTTTATGCAGAGTAAATAAAAATAGAGGGAGTATACTATGGATGAGGATCCCCTGATGTGGCCGAACCCATTGAGTATCTGACATGCAGGGCCTAGCAAGCATGGGGCCCGCCAGTCAGTGACCGAAAGGCAGGGTAAGGCAGGGACACCTACGTCAGAGGATCCACTTCCACTACTACTCCCTCCTTCCATCTATACAGGGCCTAATGCGTTTTTCGAGGCTAACTTTGACCAAATGTTAGAGTAATAATATATGACATGCAACTTAGACAAAGCATACGGTCAAATTCGTATGTGAAAGGAGCTTCCAATGATATAATTTTCACATTATGCATCTCGTGTACTATTAATCTTGTCAATAGTCAATGGCGGTTTTGAAAAACGCATTAGAGCATGGTTAATAATGTAGCCGTCTGTTGGCTATAAAGAGATGCCACCTCACTTAGAGCCATCATAAAAAATACTCATATAATAGGTTGGCTCTTAGAATGGCTATTAGGTTGGCTCTAAGCATTTAATATTTGCATGAGCAAGGTATATGATTGGAAGAGAGTTGCATGCATACTATTTTTTCTTGATCTATGTGTTATAACCGGGCTATAGAATAAGAGCCCGCTTCACTCTCTCTCCTCTCTTCTCACTCCTCCAAGTAGGATTTTAATGACATGGCAAGTCTTATAGCCTGCTGACTAGGCCTTACTAGACTTGCTCTTAGGCCCTATATAAATGGAAGGAGGGACTACTATGAGCACTGCATACTCTACTGAAGATGTTGTCAGTACTCCACAAGTACTATTGGACAGGGAGCTTAAAAAAGTTACTATTGGACTGGCTATACATGGCGAAATCCTAGTAGGAAGAGCATGCGCGAGAACAAGCACATTCACGTGTTTGAAAACAAATTGGAAACCATCTCTGTTTGAATACAAATCTAGGAGTACGTACAAATCTAACAATATTGATTGGGCATTGTTGAATGTTTATACTTTTTTCTGTAAGTTTGATCAAAGTAGAGATACTTGGACTACACATAAAACTTATATGTAAACTAGAAAGGATCGGAGGGAGTATATTGTACGTTCAAAAGCGAAACGAACATTGAATACCCTTTATATATGATTTGCGGATGCTATGATCACCGGTTCAAAATTTTGAATCCGCCTTAGGTATCACACATGCACCCACTCGTTCTCTCTCGGTTTCATCTCGGGGTCCGGAGATCGATCGAAAGAGGACTAGGGTGGGTACAATACATTCGTTTCGCTTATGAATGTACAATTTACTCCCTCTGATCCCCATAGACCCCCCCCCCCCCGCGAGTCATTTCTATCATAGAAATAGACCAAAGCTTTATCTCCTTGCACGACACGCAATTGATCTCTCAACATCAATCGATCTCGTTAAGATGTGTTGGGGCATGAACCGAATGGGATGTCAAAACTAAGACGGGAAGCGACACCTAGTGGAGGCAAACTGAAACTTTAAACAACCGTTTGTTTGTATGCATGTCGGACAAATTACAACATTAGAAATACAAATATGGTCTAGGCCCATGCGAATGATACTCGGAATGTTCAAATGAGGCATGCGGGAGGATGGACTCGACGGAAGGGCGGCATGATCGATGGAGAAGAGGGTTGGAGAGGAATGAGAAATAAGCAACACCACATGATTATACTGGAACGACTCAAATAAACAATAAGTTGTCTCGTTTTCCCTTCCGTCTTGGTCACGGAGTAAGATACTCCCTCCGTTATTATTTACTCTACATATTAGGTTTGACTGAAGTCAAACTTAATAAAATTTGACCAATTTATAGAAAAAATATGAACATTTACAATAGCGAGGAGGTTGGCTTCAGTGTGCCGAGGGTGGCGTTAGCGCTGTGGCACGACCAGCAGATCAACACCCAGCTCGTCGAGGATGCACCAGGCGCCGAAGTGCGCGCACGCCGCGACGCGTCCCCGGAGTGGTGTAGCGCGACCAACTGCATCCCCAGGACCTAAGATCATGCCGGGTCATCTTGCTTTTTCAATGAAATGTGGGGATCGCATGTGAGCAAAGGGCATCTCCAATGTTGCCACGACCGCAGCTGACTACCCTGGCACACCATACCCTCGTCCCTCGCACCGTCGCGCAGTGCGTTCCCAGCCGGCGCCAGCTGCCCGCATTCATGCCCTCTATCCGTATGCCATCATTAAGAGGCTCGGTGCCCGAGGAACCAACTCCGGTGACTTAAGAGCAAGTACAATAAGCTTATGTAAGCAGGCTATAAAGGTTAAAATATTATTTGTTTGCTGACATGGAGGGGAGAGATGAGGGAGTCCTGGACTAAGGGCTCCTCGGGCGTCTGGCCTGTTAGCCATGGGCCGAACTGATGGGCTGTGAAGATACGAAGACCGAAGACTGCACCCGTGTCCGGATGGGACTCTCCTTGGCGTGGATATGTAGATTCCTTTCTTTGTAACCGACCTTGTGTAACCCTAGATCCTCCCGGTGTCTATATAAACCGGAGGACTTAGTCCGGAAAGATATACACTCATTACCATAGTCATACAGGCTAGACTTCTAGGGTTTAGCCATTACGATCTCGTGGTAGATCAACTCTTGTAATACTCATATTCATCAAGATTAATCAAGCAGGAACTAGGGTATTACCTCCATAGAGAGGGCCCGAACCTGGGTAAACATCGTGTCCCCTGTCTCTATTTACCATCGACCTTAGACGCACAGTTCAGGACCCCCTACCCGAGATCCGCCGGTTTTGACACCGACATTTGTGCTTTCATTGAGAGTTCCACTGTGGCGTCCCCAAAAGGTTTGATGGCCCCTTCTACCATCAACAACAATACTGTCCAAGGGGAAACCTTTCTCCCCGGATAGATCTTCGTGTTCGGCGGCTTCACGCTGCGGGCCAACTCGCTTGGCCACCTGGAGCAGATTGACAGCTACGCCCCTGGCCAGCAGGTCAGATTTGGGAGCTTGAATTACGTCGCGGACATCCGTGGAGACTTGATCTTCGCCGGGCTCGAGACCGTGGCGACTGCTCTTGGTCACCCTGACGAACATGAACTAAATTTGTTGTCAGACCGCATCCAGGAGATAGCTCCTGTAACTACTCTGGCCTTAGATCCGGGGCATATTGCGCCGTCCAAGGACAGGAGGCTCAACCCCACCGCGGAGGCCGCGGATTCCACAGTGTTGGAGCTGCACACAGACCTAAAGTCACACGACGTCTTCGTCACCGGAACTCCGGACTCGTCTCTGGTCATAAATTTCGAGCCATGTGCATCCGCGGACGCCGAACTGGATCGCTTATCGATCTGTGAGTTTAGCGCCTCAGACATCTTCCAGCATTCGCCCTTGGGCGATGTGCTAAATTCGTTAAGAAATCTGTCCTTGGCGGGGAACTCACAGCCAAACTATGTACGGTTCGAACTAGGGGCTGATGATGGGGAATTTTGCTTCCCACCCGCCACCCACTTCATAGCCACTGTGGAAGACTTAACCGACGCGCTTGACTATGACTCCGAAGACATCGACGGTATGGACGACGATGCCGGAGACGAGGAGGCCCAAAACCCGCCGTTCACCGGACGATGGACGGCCACTTCCTCATATGACGTCTACATGGTAGATACGCCGAAAAATAATAGCGGCAATGAAAAGGAAAACCCAGCAAAGGAGGACGCTCCTAAAACACAACCAAAGCACCGGCATCAGCGGCACCGCTCTAAATCTTGCCGCAGCAGGGATAGCAACACCGGCACAGGAGACGACAACACTCCGGATGGTGCCGAAGACATAGAAGAACCCGATGAACAAACTGCCGAACGAGACAATCGGGAATCAGGGCATGCCAGCCCTAACGAACAGGCCATAGAAGAAGACTCGGAGGACAGTAGTTACCGTCCACCCTCCGAGGAGGAGGTGAGCCTCGACAACGAAGACTTCATCGTGCCTAAGGAGCCCCTGGAGCAGGAGCGCTTTAAGCTTCAGCTAATAGCCACTGCGAGGATCCTGAAAAAGAAGCAGCAACAGCTTCAAGCTGACCAAGACCTGCTCAATGACAGATGGACCGATGTCCTAGCAGCCGAGGAATACGGCCTTAAGCGCCCAGCCAAAAGTTACCCGAAGCACAGATTACTACATCAGTTCGACGATGAGGCGCCAGACCCGCACCAGCATCATGCAATGCGGCTGATCGGCCACCGCACGGTCGGGATAAAACTGCAGCCCGAGCCGAAAACCAGACTGTCCCACCTCGTCGTAAAGGCAGGGATAAGACAGCTCGGGGCTATACATATGACCTTCGTCAAGACCTGGACAGTAGAGCAGGACATACAAGATCGGTCTACGGATCGCGAGGACGTGCCTTGACACATGACGACGGCTACCTATTTGGACGTGATAAACCTAACCACGCCCGGGCCGAATGCCGCAGACGGACTCCATCAGAGCTACGTTGCGATGTAGCCCGATATAGAGGTGCCGTGCACCCTCTTTGCTTCACCGACGAAGTAATGGACCATGAATTCCCAGAAGGGTTCAAACCCGTAAACGTCGAATCATACGATGGAACAACCGACCCCGCGGTATGGATCGAGGATTTTATACTCCACATCCACATGGCCCGCAGGGACGATCTTCACGCCATCAAATACCTCCCACTAAAACTCAAAGGGCCAGCTCGGCACTGGCTAAACAGTCTGCCTGAAAATTCTATTGGCAGCTGGGAGGACCTGGAAGAAACTTTCCTCGACAACTTCCAAGGTACATACGTTTGGCCGCCAGACGCCGATGACTTAAGTCACATAGTTCAACAGCCCGGGGAGTCAGCCAGGAAGTTCTGGACCAGGTTCCTAACTAAAAAGAACCAGATCGTTGACTGTCCGGATGCCGAAGCCTTAGCGGCCTTTACACATAGCATCCGCGGCGAATGGCTCGCCCGCCACCTTGGCCAAGAAAAGCCAAAATCTATGGCAGCCCTCACGGCACTCATGACCCGCTTTTGCGCGGGTGAGGACAGTAGTTGGCTCGCAGCAAAAACACAGCCAGCGAGGCAGGCCCCTCCGAGGTTAAGAACAACAACGGCAAGCTCCGACGTAACAGGCACAAACGCCGAAGCAATGGTGATAATACCGACGACACTACAGTCAACGCCGGATTCAGTGGCTCCAAGTCCAACCAGCGCAAGAAACCATACAAGAGAAACAATCAGTGACCATCCAGTCTGGACCGCATACTCGATCGCCCGTGCCAGATAAATGACACCCCAGAAAAACCAGCCAATCATACCAACAAAGACTGTTGGGTATTTAAACAGGCCGGCAAATTAAACGCCGAAAACAGGGAAAAGGGATCACAAAGCGAGGACGACAACGAGGAGCCCCGGCAACTGAACACAGGAGGACAGAAGAAGTTTCCCCCTCAAGTGAAAACAGTAAACATGATATATGTTACACACATCCCCAAAAGGGAGCGCAAACGCGCACTAAGGGACGTCTATGCGATAGAGCTAGTCGCCCCAAAATTCAATCCATGGTCATCATTTCCGATCACCTTTGATCGTCGGGACCATCTGACTAGTATCCGTCATGGCGGCTCGGCCGCACTAGTCCTCGACCCAATCATCGACGGATTTCACCTGATGCACGTACTTATGGACGAAGGTAGCAGCCTCAACCTGCTTTATCAGGATACAGTGTGAAAAATGGGCATCAATCCATCACGGATCAAGCCCACAAAGACTACCTTCAAAGGAGTCATACCAGGTGTCGAGGCCCGCTGCACGGGCGTAATCACGCTAGAAGTTGTCTTCGGATCTCCGGACAATTTCCGAAGCGAGGAATTAATCTTCGACATCGTCCCCTTTCGCAGCGGCTATCACGCACTGCTCGGACAAACTGCGTTCGCTTGATCCAATGCAGTGCCACACTATGCCTATCTCAAGCTCAAGATGCCCGGTCCACGCGGCATCATCAGGGTCAACGGAAATACGGAACGCTCCCTTCGTACAGAGGAGCACACCGCCGCCCTAGCAGCAGAAGTACAGAACGGTCTTCTCAAGCAGAACCGTAATCCGGCTGCCGAGCCCCTGGACATCGTTAAGAAGGTCCGGACTATGCTGCAGCAGAACAGCTCGGCTCGACAAGAGCTCGATTACCAATTTAGCCTCCGTCCCAGTCCCGATCAGGCAGTGGCATTCGTACAACGCATACATAATTACGCACACAAAATTCCATGGGCATCGACGGAGGCACAGAAAGCTTGTGATCCACAGTTCGGCTCGACCGATCATGGACACACACATACTTTTACTATTTCCTTTTTCTTTTCCAGGTTTCTTTCACCTAGGCCTTCGTGGACGGCCTAGTTATCAGTCCTGTAAAAGGATAAAAATACCAGGATGGCAAGAAGCACAGACGTATAGGGGAAGCTCTAGAGGTCGCTCTACCTGTTGTCAGGACCCACACGCAGCTCGCCCTTGGTCATGGCATGTTAAATAGCCAGATTGCTTATCACACTATTTGTATTAATGCGCTTTTACGCATTAACCAAATTATAATGGAAACAGTTCGTGTCTCAAATTTAAAGGCCCAAGATATCACCTCTGCTTTATTTCTATTTTCCTTTAATAACTTATCTCCTAGCACCCGTACACTTTGGTACGTTTCATATTTGACAGGGGCTCCCAGGCGCCCCATAATACGGCAACAAAGTCCGAACACTTTTTATGGTACAGTTCGGCACCCCGAATTTAGCATTATATGCATTGGCTCCGAATCATGTCTTTGGTCAATAGTTGGGTTGCCCGGCTCCTATGCTTGCTACCTTACATTCCGCTATATCGGCTAAGGTAGTAAAGGGAGAACTAGTGCGATTGTGCCCTGGTTTATCCAAAGGAGCACCTCAGTAGAGAAAGCCGAAAACTGACTGTCATGATGCAGCGAGAGCCGGTCAGCTGTTCGGAGGTTGCAAATCGTTAGAGATTTCTTCCGCGTTACGTGAAGGATCGGCACTTCCCGATCAGACGCTTATAGCAGTCTAGTTCATAAACTAGGGGCTGCGTCAATGAACTCCTATGGCTAAGGGAGGGCGTTAAAGCCGAATAGTCTGGTTGCCTAGTTCGTTGCGCTAAACAACTCCTTCAAGGACCATATAATTGGATCAAGATTGTTTAAATTCCATCCCGAACACCTCCGTACTACCTACGTGGGGGCAGAAGCCGACGACTGGCCAACCCTCAGATTTCATATAAACACGGCCGCACAGGAGGTAAAATTAAAAACATATCAGTCATTATATTACAAACCGACTTTGTTTCATCATACAAGGCAAAGACAAAATGAATGTATTCATTCAAAAATAATGTCCTGCCCACACTGCGCTGCTACAATGAGAGACCCCTCCAGGACATCCGCGAAATAGCCCTCGGGTGTGCGGTGCTCCTTGCCCTCGGGCGGCCCCTGGGCCAGCTCGACGGCATTCATCTTCGCCCACCACATCTTGCAACGGGCGAAGGCCATACGAGCACCCTCAATGCAGGCCGATCGCTTGACGATATCCAGCCGGGGACAGGCGTCCACCATCCGCCTCATGAGTCCGAAGTAGCTGTTGGGCATAGCTTCGGCTGGCCATAGCCAGATTACCAAATCCTTCATGGCTAGTTCGGCCACCCTATGCAGCTCCACCAGCTGTTTCAGCTGATCGGTGAAGGGCACGGGATGCTCTGGCGCAAGATATTGCGACCAGAATAGCTTCTCCGTAGAGCTCCGTTCTTCAGCTCAGAAGAACTCCGCGGCATCGGACACACTTCGCGGCAAATCAGCAAAAGCCCCTGGAGAACTCCGAATCTGGGTTAGTAAAAGATACTTCCTCTTCACATATTTGCTTTACATACTAAATGCCTTACCCGCCGCGATCTTCCTCGCCTCTTGGATCTCTTGGAGGGCGCCCTGGGCCTCATTCCGGGCCATCTCCGCGCTCTGACGAACCTTGGAAAGTTCGGCCTCTTTAGCCGACGCGTCAAGCTCCAAGGTCTCGCACTTCTTCACCGCGTCATGGAGCTCTTGTTGGACCTCATTGACCCGGGCCTTGAGCTTCTTACGGGCAGCCTGCTCCTTGACGTCCTTCCCCTCGGCCTCGCCAGGGCCTTTTTCAGGGCCTCGACCTCGGTCGTCGCTCCTATTCATATCAAGACACTTTGGTCAATATATAATATCCTGCTCTTTCCGAATACTTCTTGGGTTATTACATACCTTGATTCTCCTGGAGCTGCCTCTTTACCTGGCCGAGCTCCTCCTCTGCCTTCTCCAGTCTCCTCTTAAGTTCGGAGACTTCGGCAGCATGTGAGGTCACGGACAGCAGCGACGCCTACATGTTCATTCCCGACAAATTAAGTTAGTTTCCTACAGGTAAGGATCGACCCCCTGTCTGGCTTTTCTTTCCGAACACCGGACAGTGTCTCAGGGGCTACTGACTATATCAGGATTTTTTGCGTCGCCTACCTCAAAACCTGTCAGCAGGCTGCTACAGGCTTCGGTCAGCCCGCTCTTGGCGGACTGGTCCCTCTCGATCATCATACCCATAAGGATACGGTGCTCGTCCACAATGGAGGCGCCTCGACGCCTCCATCAGGTTATCCGGTGCCCCAGGTTGGACTGGGGCAACCGGTGGAATGGGCGCACCCCCTCTTTCAAAGGAGGTCGCTCGCCGGATTCCGGAGCCGTACGGGTCTCCGTAATCATATTTGGCTGGGGGCCGAACTGAATATGGCCCTCCTCGCTAGTCTCCGTGGGGATTTGCTCCCCTGTGTGTCCGGCGGTGGAGGTTTCGCCCTCTAGCGCCCCCTTGACAGCGTCTAGAGCCTCTCCTCGGCCTGGAGCGGTCCTTCGGGACAACACCTCGACGTCGTCCATGGCCCTGGGAGAGCGAGCGGTCGGCGGCGACATGCTGGCATCTCCTTGGAGTCCAACGCACCTCCTGACGAGGATCGTTGGAAGCTGTGTGGGCCGGACTGAAATAACACAACTAACCATGTTAATACAATGAGGAGAAGAGGTTGGATATATGGATATCCATGAATCGTAGTACTTACGATGCGGCCTGAGGCTTAGCTTGGGAGCGGCGCTCTGGGCTACTGTCGACATCCCATACGGAGTTATCCGCAAAGGAGCCCTTCCTCTTCTTGGGCGCCCCCACCTCCAGATTCGTGGAAGCCGCCCTATTCTCCCTCCCCTCATCACGGGGAGGGATCTCCTCTTTCTCCTCCTCCTCGTCGTCCTCAGGGACGGAGGAACGGGTCTCTTCGTCTTCGGACGTACCCTTACGACGGGGGCCACCTTTGGCCCCCTTGGCCTGCTTCTTGGCCTTCTTCTCCGGCGCCTTATAGGGCGCCAGCACCAGCATCTTCGCCAATCGCGGGATGACTGGTTCTTCAGGCAGCGGAGCCGGACACTGGATCCGCTTCGCCCTCTCCATCCAGCCCTGGAGAAGGAATGATGATAAAAGATGAGACATCACCCTTGAAGCAAGCAAGTAGGGGATGCGTTAAAAATAACATACCTCGCTGGCGGGGTGGTTAATGTCGTGCCCTCGGTCTGAATCCGTGGCTGGCGGTTTCTCGTTTCCCTTAAAGAGCAACTTCCAGGTTCCTTCGTGAGTGGTTTCGAAGAGCCTCTTTAGGGTATAGTGCTTCTTCGGCTTGAACTCCCATAGAGGGCGGCTTCGGCTTTGGCACAAGAGGATTCAGCAAACTAGCATCACCTGGATTACATCGACAAGTCTGACATTCTTGTCCACCATGCTCTGAACGTGTGTCTGCAGCGCTATCAGCTTGTCTAGCGAACACCAGTTCGGGCTCTCTCGACCCAGGATGTGAG
The DNA here is from genome assembly GCF_018294505.1 of Triticum aestivum. NCBI lineage: Eukaryota > Viridiplantae > Streptophyta > Magnoliopsida > Poales > Poaceae > Triticum > Triticum aestivum. Next base: position 402,495,775 of record NC_057799.1, read on the forward strand.
CCGCATTGGAGCACCGGGTTGAATTCGGCAGTTGTGGCCCAGTTGGTGCCGCGGGGTTCTGTAATGTAGAACCATTGTTTCTGCCATTCCTTGACAGTCTCCACGAAAGTGCCTTTCGGCCAGGAGACATTGGACAACTTACTCACCATGGCTCCTCCGCACTCCGCGTGCTGGCCATCCACCACCTTCGGCTTCACGTTGAAGACCTTGAGCCACAGCCCGAAGTGGCGTTGGATGCGGAGGAAGGCCTCACACACGACAATGAACACCGAGATGTTGAGGAAGGAGTTCGGGGATAGATCATGGAAGTCTATCCCGTAATAATACATCAGCCCGCGGACAAAAGGGTGGAGTGGAAACCCTAGCCCGCGGACAAAATGAGGGATGAACACCACCCTCTCGTTGGGCTTCGGCGTGGGGACGACTTGTCCCTGGGCCGGCAGACGGTGGGCGATTTCCTTCGCCAAGTACCCTGCTGCCCGAAGCTCAGTAATGTCCTTCTCCTTGATGGAGGAGACCATCCACTTGCCTTGACCTCCGGATCCAGACATGGTTGAGTGCTAGCTAGAGTGGGAAGAAAATGGGAGCTTGGGCGCTGGAGCTCGGGATTGGAAGGGCAGAGGAAGAAAGAAGGTGTGGGAGAAGATGGGGAATCCTTATCCCCTTATAAAGGAAGTGAATATTCAACGCCTCCCCGCTCGCCTCGAAACTCGCCTATTCCCAAGGACTGTGTAAATAGCACGGTTGGGTTACCCATACCCATATTGATGAGAATCCCGCAATAAGGGGACACGATCTCTGCTTTGACAGGACGTGCCAATGGCAACCGCGTCTCGAAACGTGGAACGGCAGAACAAAACGGTCCAAAATTACGACCGGACAGATATGACGTCATCAGTGGATAGGACTCGTGTAAAATTATATTCTCTCTGCGGTTGTGTGTGGTGCGTGTTGCAGGTCCGGATACAATCATCGCGTCCGGAGACTATCTTGGAGTTCGGAAGGAAGGGAACCCGCCTTGCAATGTCGAAGACAAATCTGCGCGCCGGACTCCTTGTCATTGAAGCCAGGTTCAGGGGCTACTGAGGGAGTCCTGGACTAAGGGGTCCTCGAGTGTCCGGCCTGTTAGCCATGGGCCAGACTGATGGGCTGTGAAGATACGAAGACCGAAGACTGCACCCGTGTCTGGATGGGACTCTCCTTGGCGTGGAAGGCAAGCTTGGCGACCGGATATGTAGATTCATTTCTTTGTAACCGACCTTGTGTAACCCTAGATCCTCCCGGTGTCTATATAAACCGGAGGACTTAGTCCAGAAAGATATATACTCATTACCATAGTCATACAGGCTAGACTTCTAGGGTTTAGCCATTACGATCTCGTGGTAGATCAACTCTTGTAATACTCATATTCATCAAGATCAATCGAGCAGGAAGTAGGGTATTACCTCCATAGAGAGGGCCCGAACCTGGGTAAACATCGTGTCCCCTATCTCATGTTACCATCGACCTTAGACGCACAGTTCGGGACCCCCTACCCGAGATCCGCCGATTTTGACACCAACAAGAGAAGAGGAGACGGCTACAAAATAAGAGCCAGCTGCAGCACGTGCTCCTAGGCACTATGTGAGAGTGGGAGATGAGCCATGTATTAATGAAGTAGCACATTTTATATCTTATTATTGTTCGTGTCAGCTACAAGATTGGCTAGAAATGACATGGCAGTGTCATAGCCATCAGCTGGCTGTACTATTAACCATGCCCTAATGACGCACCCGGACGCTTGGCCTCACCGGAATGCGCTACTTAAAGCGGCAACGCCCAGCTAAACTCCACACCATAGCGCATCGTCCTGCTACCTGGCACCACATCCGCCATGACCGTGAGTGTGAACGCTCTGCGGGAGAGCTTGTCTTCAGGGATGAAGCTCGAGGTCGCCGCCCTCGCTCAAGTCACCGCTCGTGACGCAATAGCGGCGTAGCCTAATGCGGACGCGACCGCACAAGCGGTGGCCACGCTGGCGGTTGACGACGGGAGCACCGTCAGCCACGCCGAGGTCGGGGACTCCTCCGAGGATGAATAGAACATGGGAGGTGGCGGGGCATGGTGTGCCAACTGGCCGGTCCGTCTCCCATGTTCTACTTGCTACCTCTTGAGCATTGCGTTGGTTTTCCCTTGAAGAGGAAAGGGTGATGCAGCAAAGTAGCGTAAGTATTTCCCTCAGTTTTTGAGAACCAAGGTATCAATCCAGTAGGAGGCCACGCTCAAGTCCTTTGTACCTACACAAACAAATAAGAACCTTGCAACCAAGGCGATAAAGGGGTTGTCAATCCCTTCACGACCACTTGCAAAAGTGAGATCTGATAGAGATGATAAGATAATATTTTTCGTATTTTTATGATACAGATTAAAAGTAAAGAGAGCAAAATAAACGAGGAAAGAAATAGCTTGTTGACGGGAAATCAATATGATGGAAAATAGACCCGGGGGCCATAGGTTTTACTAGTGGCTTCTCTCAAGATAGCATAAGTATTACGGTGGGTGAACAAATTACTGTCGAGCAATTGATAGAATTGAGCATAGTTATGAGAATATCTAGGTATGATCATGTATATAGGCATCACGTCCGTCACAAGTAGACCGACTCCTGCCTGCATCTACTACTATTACTCCACACATCGACCACTATCTAGCATGCATCTAGAGTATTCAGTTCATAAGAACGGAGTAACGCTTTAAGCAAGATGACATGATGTAGAGGGATAAACTCATGCAATATGATATAAACCCCATCTTTTTATCCTCGATGGCAACAATACAATACGTGTCATTTCCCCTACTGTCACTGGGATCGAGCAGCGCAAGATTGAACCCAAAGCTAAGCACTTCTCCCATTGCAAGAAAGGTCAATCTAGTAGGCCAAACCAAACTGATAATTCAAAGAGACTTGCAAAGATAACCAATCATACATAAAAGAATTCAGAGAAGATTCAAATATTGTTCATAGATAATCTTGATCATAAACCCACAATTCATCGGATCTCGACAAACACACTGCAAAAGAAGATTACATCGAATAGATCTCCAAGAGAATCAAGGAGAACTTTGTATTGAGATCCAAAGAGAGAGAAGAAGCCATCTAGCTAATAACTATGGACCCAAAGGTCTGAGGTAAACTACTCACACATCATCGGAGAGGCTATGGTGTTGATGTAGAAGCCCTCCGTGATCAATGCCCCCTCCGATGGAGCGCCGGAAAAGGCCCCAAGATAGGATCTCACGGGTACAGAAGGTTGTGGCGGTGGAAATAGGGTTTTGGCTCCTCCTCTGATGTTTCCAGGGTATATGAGTATATATAGGCGAAAGAGGTCGGTCAGGAGAGCTACGAGGGGCCCACGAGGGTGGGGGCGCGCCCAGGGGGGCAGGCGCACCTCCCTGCCTCGTGGCCTCCTCGTTGATTGCTTGACGTCCACTCCAAGTCCTCTGGATCACGTTTGTTCCAAAAATCACGTTCCCGAAGGTTTCATTCTGTTTGGACTCCGTTTGATATTCCTTTCCTTCGAAACAGTAAAATAGGCAAAAAACAGCAATTTGGGCTGGGCCTCTGGTTAATAGGTTAGTCCCAAAAATAATATAAAAGTGTATAATAAAGCCCATTGAACATCCAAAACAGATAATATAATAGCATGGAACAATCAAAAATTATAGATACATTGGAGACGTATCAAGCATCCCCAAGCTTAATTCCTGGTCGTCCTCGAGTAGGTAAATGATAAAAACATAATTTTTGATGTGGAATGCTTCTTAGCATAATTTTCAATGTAATTCTTTTTATTGTGGCATGAATATTTAGATCTGAAAGATTCAAGATAAAAGTTTAATGTTGACATAGAAACAATAATACTTCAAACATGCTAACTAAGCAATTATGTCTTATCAAAATAACATAGCCAAAGAAAGCTTATCCCTACAAAATCATATAGTTAGGCCATGCTTCAATTTCGTCACACAAAACGTTCTCATAATGCATAACACCGATGACAAGCCGAGCAATTGGTTCATACTTTTTAACGTGCTTCAGCCTTTTCAACCCTTACGTAATACATGAGCGCAAGCCATGGATATAGCACTATGGGTGGAATAAAGTATAATGATGGGGGTTATGTGAGAAGACAAAAAGGTAGAAAGTCTCACATTGACGCGACTAATCAATAGGCTATGGAGATGCCCATCAATTGATGTCAATGAGAGGAGTAGGGATTGCCATGCAATGGATGCACTAGAGCTATAAATATATGAAAGCTCAACAAAAGAAACTAAGTGGGTGTGCATCCAACTTGCTTGCTCACAAAGACCTAGGGCATTTTGAGGAAGCCCATCATTGGAATATACAAGCCAAGTTCTATAATGAAAAATTCCCACTAGTATATGAAAGTGACAACATAGGAGACTCTCTATCATGAAGATCACGGTGCTACTTTGAAGCACAAGTGTGGAAAAAGGGTAGTAACATTGTCCCTTCTCTCTTTTTTTCTTTTGTTCTTTTTTTTTCTTGGGCCTTCTCTTTTTTTCTTTGGCCTCTTTTTTTTATTTAGTCCGGAATCTCATCCCGACTTGTGGGGGAATCATAGTCTCCATCATCCTTTCCTCACATGGGACAATGCTCTAATAATGATGATTATCCCACTTTTATTACTTACAACTCAAGAATTACAACTCAATACTTAGAACATAATATGACTCTATGTGAATGCCTCCGGCGGTGTACCAGGATATGCAATGAATCAAGAGCGACATGTATGAAAAATTATGAATGGTGGCTTTGCCACAAATACGATGTCAACTACATGATCATGCAAAGCAATATGACAACGATGGAGCGTGTCATAATAAACGGAACGGTGGAAAGTTGCATGGCAATATATCTCAGAATGGCTATGGAATCCCATGATAGGTAGGTATGGTGGCTGTTCTGAGGAAGATACAAGGAGGTTTATGTGTGATAGAGCGTATCATATCACGGGGTTTGGATGCACTGGCGAAGTTTGCACCAACTCTCAAGGCGAGAAAGGGCAATGCACGGTACCGTAGAGGCTAGAAAATTGTGGAAGGTTGAGAGTGCGTATAATCCATGGACTAACATTAGTCATAAAGAATTCATATACTTATTGCAAAATTTTATTAGCCCTCGAAGCAAAGTACTACTACGCATGACCCTAGAGGGATAGAGTGGTAGGAAAAGACCATCGCTCGTCCCCGACCGCCACTCATAAGGAAAGCAATAAAAGAACACCTTATGTGTCAAAATTGTCACACAACTTTTACCATACGTGCATGCTACAGGACTTGCCAACCTTAACACAAGTATGTCTCAATTTCACAATTACTCAACTAGCACACTCTAATATTACCACCTTTATATCTCAAAACACTTATCAAGTATCAAACTTCTCATGATATTCAATGAACTCAATATGGAAGTTTTTATTATGCTCATCTTGGATGCCTATCACATTCGGATTAATTTCACAATTAAAGCAAATTATGATGCTGTTTAAGACTCTCAAAATAATATAACTGAAGCATGAGAGATCAATAATTTCTATAAAATAAAACCACCACCGTGCTCTAAAAGATATAAGTGAAGCACTAGAGCAAAAACTATATAGCTCAAAAGATATAAGTGAAGCACATAGAGTATTCTAACAAATTCTGAATCATGTGTGTCTCTCTCAAAAGGTGTGTACAGCAAGTATGATTGTGCTAAACTAAAAATCAAAGACTCAAATCATACAGGACACTCCAAGCAAAACACATATCATGTGGTGAATAAAAATATAGCCCCATGTAAAGTTACCGATAGACCAAGACGAAAGAGGGGATGCCTTCCGGGGCATCCCAAAGCTTAAGCTTTTGGTTCTCCTTGAATTTTACCTTGGAGTTCCTTGGTCATCCCCAAGCTTAGGCACTTGCCAATCCTTGTTCCATAATCCATCAATCTTTACCCAAAACATGAAAACTTCACAACACAAAACTTAACAGAAAATCTCGTGAGCTCCGTTAGCGAAAGAAAACAAAACACCACTTCAAGGTACTGTAGTGAACTCATTATTTATTTATATTGGTGTTAAAACTACTGTATTCCAACTTATATATGGTTTATAAACTCTTTTACTAGCCATAGATTCATCAAAATAAGCAAACAACACACGAAAAACAGAATCTGTCAAAAACAGAACAGTCTGTAGTAATCTGTATCAAACGAAACTTCTGGAACTCTAAAAATTCTAAAATAAATTGCTGGACGTGAGGAATTTATCTATTAATCATCTGCAAAAATAATCAACTAAATAGCACTCTCCAGTAAAAAGTTGTAGCTAATCTCGTGAGCGCTAAAGTTTCTGTTTTTTACAGCCAGATCGCAAAGACTTTCCCCAAGTCTTCCCAAAGGTTCTACTTGGCAAAAACACTAATTAAAACACAAAACCACATCTAAACAGAAGATAGATGGATTATTTATTGAATAACAGCAAGGAAAAATATTGGGTTGTCTCCAACAAGCGCTTTTCTTTAAAGCCTTTTAGCTAGGCATAGATAATCTTAATGATGCTCACATGAAAGACAAGATTTGAAGCGCAAAGGGAGCATCATAAAACACGTGACAAACACATCTAAGTCTAACATACTTCCTACGCATAGGCATATTATAAGTAAACAAATTTGCAAGGCAAGCAAAAACTAGCCTATGCAAGGAAGAAGAAAGTGACGATAGCAATCTCAACATGACGAGAGGTAATTTAGTAAGATAAAAATTTCTACAACCATATTTTCCTCTCTCATAATAATTACATGTAGGATCATAAGCAAATTCAACAATATAGCTATCACATAACATATTCTCTTCATGATCCACATGCATGCAAAGTTGACACTCTTTCAAAATAGTGGGATTAACATTAACTAAAGTCATGACCTCTCCAAACCCACTTTTATCAAAAATTTCATAAGGTTGAACATTCTCCAAATATGTGGGATCTAAAGTTGACACTCTTCCAAACCCACTTTCAATATTATTGCAAACACTATTATCAATCTCATATTCATCATGGGGCTTAAATAAATTTTCAAGATCATAAGAAGAATCACCCCAATCATGATCATTGCAATAAGTAACAGACATAGCAAAACTAGCATCCCCAAGCTTAGGGTTTTGCATATTATTAGCACAATTGACATTAATAGAATTTATAATAGCATCATTGGAATCATGCTTTTTATTCAAAGATCTATCATGAATCACTTCATAAAGCACTTCATCACAATTTTCAGATTCACTGATTTCAAGCAAAACCTCATAAAGATAATCTAGTGCACTCAAATCACTAGGAATTGGTTAATCATAATTGGATCTCTTAAAAAGATTGGCAAGTGGATGAGGATCCATAGATCTTAGGTTCTATGTTTAGCAATAAATACACAACTATTCCAACCAAACGAGCAAACGAGCCAAGTAAGACATCAAGGAAAACGACAAGACGAACAGAAGAAGGGCGAAAAAAACGGCAAAGGTGAAGTGGGGGGAGGAAAACAAGAGGCAAATGGCAAATAATGTAATGCGAGGGATAAGAGTTTATTATGGGTACTTGGTATGTCTTGACTTGTGCGTAGACTCCCCGGCAACGGCGCCAGAAATCCTTCTTGCTACCTCTTGAGCACTGCGTTGGTTTTCCCCTGAAGAGGAAAGGGTGACGCAGCAAAGTAGCGTAAGTATTTCCCTCAGTTTTTGAGAACCAAGGTATCAATACAGTAGGAGGCCACGCTCAAGTCCCTTGTACCTACATAAACAAATAAGAACCTTGCAATCAACGCGATAAAGGGGTTGTCAATCCCTTCACGGCCACTTGCAAAAATGAGATCTGATAGAGATGATAAGATAATATTTTTGGTATTTTTATGATAAAGATTAAAACAAAGAAAGCAAAATAAATGAGGAAAGAAATAGCTTGTTGATGGGAAATCAATATGATGGAAAATAGACCCGGTGGGCATAGGTTTCATTAGTGGCTTCTCTCAAGATAGCATAAGTATTACGGTGGGTGAACAAATTACTGTCGAGCAATTGATAGAATTGAGCATAGTTATGAGAATATCTAGGTATGATCATGTATATAGGCATCACGTCCGTGACAAGTAGACCGACTCCTGCCTGCATCTACTACTATTACTCCACACATCGGCCGCTATCTAGCATGCATCTAGAGTATTAAGTTCATAAGAACAGAGTAACGCTTTAAGCAAGATGACATGGTGTAGAGGGATAAACTCATGCAATATGATATAAACCCCATCTTTTTATCCTCGATGGCAACAATACAATACATGTCGTTTCCCCTACTCTCACTGGGATCGAGCACCGCAAGATTGAACCCAAAGCTAAGCACTTCTCCCATTGCAAGAAAGATCAATCTAGTAGGCCAAACCAAACTGATAATTCGAAGAGCCTTGCAAAGATAACCAATCATACATAAAAGAATTCAGAGAAGACTCAAATATTGTTCATAGATAATCTTGATCATAAACCCACAATTCATCGGATCTCGACAAACACACCGCAAAAGAAGATTACATCGAATAGATCTCCAAGAGAATCGAGGAGAACTTTGTATTGAGACCCAAAGAGAGAGAAGACGCCATCTAGCTAATAACTATGGACCCCGAAGGTCTAAGGTAAACTACTCACACATCATCGGAGAGGCTATGGTGTTGATGTAGAAGCCCTCCGTGATCAATGCCCCCTCCGGCGGAGCGCCGGAAAAGGCCCCAAGATGGGATCTGATGGGTACAGAAGGTTGCGGCGGTGGAAATAGGGTTTTGGCTCCTCCTCTGATGTTTCCAGGGTATATGAGTATATATAAGAGAAAGAGGTCGGTCAGGAGAGCTACGAGGGGCCCACGAGGGTGGGGGCGCGCCCAGGGGGCAGGCGCGCCTCCCTGCCTCGTGGCCTCCTTGCTGATTGCTTGACGTCCACTCCAAGTCCTCTGGATCACGTTTGTTCCGAAAATCACGTTCCCGAAGGTTTCATTCCGTTTGGACTCCTTTGATATTCCTTTCCTTCGAAACACTGAAATAGGCAAAAAAACAGCAATTTGGGCTGGGCCTCCGGTTAATAGGTTAGTCCCAAAAATAATATAAAAGTGTATAATAAAGCCCATTGAACATCCAAAACAGATAATATAATAGCATGGAACAATCAAAAATTATAGATACGTTGGAGACGTATCACTACTCTTCCTCGCCGAAGACCGCACCTTCACTTCACGGGTCTTGAACCCCGCCCCCGTACATGGAGATCGCAGATGGAGGACGTCGGCCGCCGCCGTAGAATGGGTTTAGGGTCGGGTTTCTTTTATTTTTCTTGCCTATAAAAGTTCGAAATGTAATGAAAATATGCCGTGTTTGCATTAATCTCGTCCGGTGTATATGAACTTTCACAATAATAGTAAGATATATTGTAGGAGTATATGGAATGATGATTCGTTTTTGTGTGTATAAACTTAGAAGGTTTGACCCGAGACAAAGCTAACATGCGAAGTAAATAAACATATAGGGTCTACATACACTATTTATCTTAGGCACTCCAATAGTACGTCCACTACACATTCACGCATTTCACATCTTTCTACATCTATGGGAACCTACGAAAGGGTTAACGTAAATTGCCTCTCTCTCCCCCCTGATTTTCATGGTGGTGGGCCCCTCCCTCCCCTAATCTACAATCAACAGCTCACACGTTTCACATTACGTTAATTACGTAACTGGGATTACCTAGGTGTAGCATTGCTCGTCCTAAAAGAACCAACTAAGCCAACCTCCCAGCATATCGCGCGGGAAAAGACCAGGCCACACCATTTTAGTCGGGATTACCGGATTACTAGTAGTAGTATCGATGGATCACGCGAAGCACCAAGTTTTTTTTTGAGGGGGCGAAGCACCAAGTTTAAAAGGAAAAAAGGCGGTACACTCACAACACCGCTGTCGCGGTCGCATTGAACCCCACACATGGTCGGTCCTGCACACGGCTCACGCAAACAGAACGCGCTTCGGCTTTCCTCTTCACTGACACATGGGACTGCACTTGGAGAAACCGACCATGCGCCAAACTCCCCCCGCACACCGCGTGAAAATCTCCCCAAAAAATTCCCCCAAATCCCAAATTCAACCGCCCTTCGGCCAACTAGCAAATAATATTCCCCAAACCCCCCTCCCCCTTGCCCCTCCACTCCATTCACTCCGCCAAAGCCGCCCTCCCCACCTCGCCGATACGTCGGCGCCGCGGTTTGTCGAGGGGATGCACGGCGATCCTCTCGCTCCCACAGTACGCTCTCATAGACTACCGTCCTCTAGCCGACACCGCTGGCGACGTTCGTGTGGAGACGCATGGTGGTCAGCTTCTCCCACGGTACGCGCATTCTAGACTGAGGCCACATGCATGTCGGTGTAGCGCTGAATGTTAGCTGATAGACGCTGTTAATCTCACTATTTGCCGAAGTAGTTTACAGTCAATATGCTCTACTTAAGAAGCTTCCTTGCCCTGTTCTGCACTCAATCTGCTTAGCCGAGATGGTATGCCAAGCCCGATTAGTTGCTAAAATATCCTGCCATATATTTATTGTGACATAGATTGCCATGGTCTAGTAGCCAATCTGTTAGGTGAAATAGCTCTACACCGTTTTATACTCGATCTTTGTTGCTGAGATGTCCTTTGATAGTTTTATGGTTGTGTGCTCGGCCTCATTGACTGCTGAAACAGCATGCCATAATTTAGCACTCAAATCTGTTTGCTGAATTAGCTTTACATATATTTCGTTACTTAGATCTGCTTGTCCAAATATCTTGCCATAGCTTTAGACATCGACCTAGGTATTTTTTTCTGGAATTCATGAAAAAGCATATATGTTTTTCCTGTAATATCTAGTAGAAGAACTAATTTGTATGTCTAACAGATGGACATGACTTGGATAACTTCTGCTCGAAGATTCTCCGCTACATATGTCAAGGGGGTTGAAAAGTTCATGAACTTTATCAGAGCTGAGTACGGTGGTCCGAAATCAGAGGTGCTCTGCCCGTGTAGCAGTTGTATGAATTCAGTTACAAGACTCCAGTCAACTGTGCAAAATCATCTACACTTGTATTGGATGTCGGTCACATATACTAGGTGGGTTCATCATGGTGAAGCTGTGAACGTCAATGTTACTGACTATGTGGAAGCAGCAGATCACCATCTTGATCTGCTTGATGCTCGGGTGGAAGAGGAGGAGGAGGTGGTGGTGGCGGAGCCAGTGAGTTTGACCAACATTGAAACAATCCTACAAAATGCTCGTGCAATTCATGAACTTTCACCTGCAGAAGAAAAACGATGGGCCCGCGTGTTAGAACAATGCAACATGGCTGTCACCCCAGGAAATAAGCTGCCAGTATTCTCAACTATGGTCACCTTTCTTCAGGTGAAGACATCTGAGCGGATGACCGACAAATCATTCGATGTGATGTTGGCTGCTTTCCGCAAATCCTTCCCAAATGCGTCTGAGCTGCCACACACCTACAGTAAAATGAAGAATTTCCTTCGTGCAGTTGGAATTCGATATGATATGATCCATGTTTGTAAGAATAATTGTGTTTTGTTCTGGAAGGATTATGCCAACTTAAGTGAATGCCCAAAATGCAAATCATCAAGATGGAAAGATGGCGATGCTGTGAAGAGGATTCCTCATAATGTTCTGAGACATTTTCCAATTATACCAAGATTGCGGAGGTTGTTTCATGATGCTGAAACAAGAGAGGACGTACTCTGGCATTCTAGGAACCAGGAGTACAGAAATCAGAATGTAATGAGCCATCCATCTCATGGTAGTGACTGGAAAAGCTTCAATCAAAAACACAAAAAGTTTGCTGCTGACCCGAGAAACATTAGACTTGGCTTAGCTTCAGATGGATTTAACCCATTTGGCCACCAGAGCGCCACATATAGCATGTGGCCATTGCTTGTTATCCCTTACAACATGCCTTCAAATGTCTGCACCAAAGAATCAAACTAGATGATGGCCTTGCTCATCCCAGGTCCAAAAAGTCCTAGAAAGGATTTTGATTTATTCATGGAGGCTCTTGTGGAGGAACTTCAACAGCTATGGAGGGGTGTTCTCACTCGAGACCTATATAGCAGCCCACTAGCTGATTTCTTTCTGCGTGCTGTTATAATTTGGTGCATCCATGATTATCCGACTTTGGGCACTATGTCAGGGCAAATGACACATGGTTACAATGCATGTGTTCGTTGTGACAGGAATCCGCTGTCATACGCAATACTTAGCAAGATCTGTTACATTGGACACCTCTGTTTCCTTGCCAAGGACAAGCCGCGTCCTATAAAATACCGAAGATATGTATTCAATGCAAAGCATGAAAACCGGTGATGCGCCAAAGAGGCTCACCGCCGATGAGTTGCAAGTGGAATTAGAGAAGGTCGGGCATATTACACTAGGAAACCATCCTGATAATGGTAGCGGGAAAAGGAAGCGTGGCAGGGCAGAAGAGAGATTATTGTTTACCCACAGGTCCACTTTGTGGGACTTGGAGTATTGGAAAGATTTGGATCTGCGGCATAATCTTGATGTGATGTACATCAAGAAAAATATATGTGACAGCATTATCGGCACACTTCTTAATATTGAAGGCAAGACGAAAGATACCTTAAAATCTAGGATTGATTTTACAAACCTGGGTATCAGACAGGATTTGCAGGTGCATGATGAAGGTAAACCACGGGATATGGCACCAGCTGTGTACGTCTTGGACAAGGTAAAAAGAAAAGAATTATGTGAGGTCCTGTCACGTGAGAGATTCCCACATGGATTTGCTTCCAACCTTGAAAGGAGAGTCAGTGCAAATGGAAACAAGGTACAAGGGTTGAAAACTCATGACTGCCACATCCTACTTCAAAGGGTTTTACCTGTTATCCTTAGAGGATTAGGCCGCCCTGACTTATACAGAGTGGTACAATTCTTCAGGGAACTCTGCAGTAGAAATATCAGGATAGATGCTTTGGAGCGTCTTAGAGACAAGATACCAACTATCCTATGCGACCTTGAGAAGATATATCCTCCAACCTTCTTTGATGTGATGGTGCATTTGGTTGTTCATCTACCTGATGAGGCACCACTTAGAGGTACAGTACAGTATGGCTAGATGTACCCTATTGAAAGGAGGATAGGCACTTTCAAGGGCTATGTTAGGAACAGAGCTAGACCTGAGGGTTCCATTGCAGAGGCCTACATTGCTACAGAAGCGTTGACATTCTGCTCAAAACACATTGAAACAGCTGATCAACTTAGCAAAGAGGTGGGTGAAGACAATACCGGGCTCAATGTTTTCGATTGTTCTGCTCGAGTTACAGGGAAGATTCGACAAGAAGATAAACCTAAAGATTTGGACAAAATGGTTTGGTATGTATTGAATAACTTTCCTGAAATACTACCTTATATCAAGTAAGTGCTAAGTAATGCAGCTTATACATCGTAATCTACTAAACTTGCAGCACATTCTTATATATTTAGATGTTTCACACGATCACTATGTTTTGCAGCATCTACAAAAAGGATTTACTGTCGCAAAATCCAAGAAACATTGACAAATTGGTTATGGCAGGATTTGCGAAATGGTTCAAGAGCCATGTAAGCTTTTGAATTGCACTGTCAGTTTTTTTAATATATTGAGTACATAAGATGATCAGCTTGTCTATTTTCTAACCATAGGTTAAGAAGATGCGGGAGGATGGGCAGGCAGTTGATGATGCCATTTACGCACTAGCAATGGGTCCTGATACTCGGGTAAGACATTATGAACCTTGCATTGTTGGAGATGTGCGTTACAACACCCTTGCACGCGACGAAGGCAGGAAGATACAAAACTGTGCCATCATGAGCATGGATACATATGGCAGAGAGACAACTGAAATGTATGCTAACATAACAGACATTGTTCAGTTACAGTATATCACCAGTTTCAAGTTTCATCGGTGTGTGGTTCTGTTGTGTTGTCGTTGGTATAACCTGTTTTCCAGGATCGCAAAACCCAGAGTTGATGATTGTTTCAAATCCATCAATGTCAAGGTGGCATACCAGACCAACGAGCCTTTTATTTTAGCAAATCAAGCAACACAGATATTTTTCTTGGAAGACACACTTGCACGTAGCGATGACTGGAGAGTATTGCAAAGGTTTGAGCAGAGGAATTCGTTTAATGAAGTTGCACAACAAGATGATGCTTACACTGCTCCTGATGTACAAGATTCCATAGATGTTCCTAATATCTTTGAGAACCATCACGTTAATGACGCTGGCAAAAAGATTGCCTGTCGGGCTGTGGACATACAAGAGTTGATCAAGAAGAAGCCAACGTTCGAGGACATTGAGGAAGAAGAAGATGATGACACTGTGGGGAATTACGATTCAGAATGATACACATGGCGAAGATGTTGACGCTGCTGCTGCGGATGATGATTAGATTGCTTGTGTCATATTTGCCTGTCAGAAGACGTTTTTTTATCTACCATGTGAAATTGTGTTTGCTATGACAACTGAAACCTCATGAACTTGTTGTTTAGTATTTTGCTGTGAGAACATCACTTATTATGTATGTTGATTTGTGTTTGGTGATTGTATGACGACTAAAACATGATGACATTGTTGTTTAGTTGTACTCATATTTGGCTATGAAACTTGAATTTCATGACATAGTTTGTTGTTGGACAGCAATTTGCTCGACATCTTCGAATGGGAACAAGGATGACCCGACAGGGCCTCTGCTAATTGATTTACTTATTAGCAAAAGGGCCTCTGCTATTTATATATTTATGAGCAAAAGGGGATACCCCCCCAATTTCCGTTAATAGAAATCATTAAATGTTCACAACACTACGCCCAGCCTACTAAACATGTTTCATTCATTACTAGTTTCAGCAAAGTGCTCATGTCATAGCCACTGAATACATCACGAGTGCTACATACATTGCAAATAAAGAGACAATCATCCTACAGAGCACATCGATTTTGCCCATTATCTTCACAAGCTCTTCCATCTCCTCATTGTTGTCAAGGCCGTTCAACAGCTGTTGCTTGGCCATGATCAGAGGAACTGCATCTTTAACCTTCTGCTCTGCATCTTCCTCTTCTGTCGTTCCTTCAGTTACTTGTCCAACACCCCAACCTGCTGGTATTGGGATTCCTCAGCTAACCAAATAATTGGCGTAGTTGCATTCCCCCACATCAGCAACTTCCCAGAAATACAAATCACACGAATCTTCCCTTTTCTGCATGAATCAAATTGGAAGATCGTCAACCAAACTATTAAAAAAATCAGCAACTGAAAGCAGCAGAACAACACTTAAACATATTATTACCCCATGATTCGGGCATTTGTAGAAGACTCGTCCAGGGTTGAGGATTGTGGTTGAGACACGACGGATGACTCTGCGTGATTTGCAGCAGTGGCACCACACCAAAGGCAGCGCATTGCGATGAGCAACCGGCTACGGTGCGTGTGCCGGCGGGGGTGTATGAGACCCACAGGCGATGGTACGGGTGGCGACTTGGCGCATATCTGGTTGTTGCCTGCTGAAGAGCGGGTGGACGAGCGTCCAACGAACATGGTTGTTGCGGCCAGAGCTTCTGATGCTAGGCAGAGTAAGTAGAGAAGAGGATAAGCGAACAATGGATATGTCAGTTTCATTACTTGCAGAGTAGCATAGCACCATATATAGTCATAGTCTAGGTTTGGATTCAAACCAGCACAGGAGCACGTCTCTCTTTTTTTCTAAAACTCAGCAACGTCTCTTTACTGGTACACTAGCTTGTTTTGTACGCCTTCTCAAGTCTTTGATTTTGTTTCTTTTTTTGCAAGGAAGGAAGAAGGACAAAATTGAGAGTTCCTGGGACTCGAACCCAAGACCTCTCGGTTGAAAACCAAGGGTGCTAGTCACTTATGTGGCGAACGTTCCCTGGGAGGAGGACGGCAGACAAACGCATTTTCCTCATAGTTTTAGTTGCGATGCAAGATCGAACGGTCACAGTTTCGGGAATGTTATCAGGCGAACGAGCCTAGTTTTTCTTGTCTTCCCATGTATAAAAAAGTATGCTACTTGGTGTCGGCTTAGTCAACAAACGATTGTGCCAACCTTGACCGTTCGATTGACATTCAATGTCTGTCATGTTTCTTCAGTCTCTTCTTCCTCTAGCCGCCAAAGCCAAACCAGCGTCGGCGGGACTGCCTGCTCCCGCCTCCCACGGCTGGTTGTGCAGCCATGCATGCATCGTGGCCACATCACACCCTAAAACTCTGTGCATCTTCCCCGGCTCCTGTTCGTTCCCGTCTGAGGCCTCACCATCATCCTCCGCCTTGGTTCGCTCGCCGCGGCGCTGCCCTCCCGTGTTGTCAACTTTGTCAACAGCCGAGAGGAATAAGGAGATGATTGTACATGGTGAGGATGACAGTAAGGACCCAGCAGCGTGCACAGTAATTTTTTTTGGGGGCGGAGAAGGGTATCAACTAGGTTGTGCGGGAGCTGTGGCCCGTCTAGCCCAGACTTTTATTTCATATGTTTACCACATGACCAGCCCAGTTTGTTTTTTTCCTTTCTGAAAATGGCTAGCCCAGCTATTTTGTTTTTCGCAAAATAACCAACGTAGGCCTACTTGCTTTTCTACGCCCTGTTGGGCTGGAAATCTTTCAAGACGAGGAGGGATGCATTCGGGCTTGCCCAGAAAATGGGCTATAAGTAATAAGAAATGGGCTATAAGTAATAATAAATGGGTTGTAAAATGAAAAAAATACAGCAAACAAGCAATTAGTTCCAAAATACTTTTTCCTTTCAGATTTTGATATTTTAAATTTCATTGTTTTTGTGCGGGTAAAATTTCATTGGATTTAAATTAAGGTACGTTTAGTTTTTAAATTAATTTGAATCTGGCTAGAAATTTGGGGTTGTATGCTGTTTGGGACAGATTTGGAGGCTGACTTGTGGGTCTACTAGTTTGAGGTGTACGAAAGGCTTTGTCAACTTAGTCCACAAACGATTCTAGTAGCAGTGACTGTTGGATGTTAATCCAACGTCCGTGCTGCTTCTTCAATATATGATCTTCTTGCTCCAGCCGCCCAAACCAGCGCCGGTGGGACTGCCTACTCCCGCCTCCCATGGCCGGCTGTGCTGCCGCACAGGCCGCACCGCCCCACCCTACTCCATCGCTGGCCAGGCCATTCCACTACTCACCCACACCTCCTGTTATTTTCTGGCGATGGCAGCCGAACCAGTAAACCCTCGTACTCCCCACTGCGTGGGCAACAACTCCCAAGTCTTCCCTGGCTCCGTGTCATTCCCTTCCTAGGCCTCGCCATCGTCCACCGCCCTGATGCTCTCGGCGCGGCGTGGTCAACGTGGTCAACGAACGACATCCATCGAAAGTGGACTGTACGTGGAGAGGCTGATAGCTGGGTCCACGGCTGCACACAAGGAAATGCCTCCTTATTACGTGCAAAATAATGATTCCTCCACTTGACAGCTGGGACCCACCGGAAGGGCCTCTGTATTTCGTGAAAAAAGTTCCCCCCACTGTCAGCTCGGACCCACTAGCTATATCTTCGCATGCAATGAAGTGCCTCCTTATTACGCACAAAAAAATGAATACTCCCCCTGCTAGCTGGGACTGACCGTAGTGGGAGGCTGATTTGTGGGCCTACTAAGTTGACGGGGACGGAGGGCTTTGTCAACTTGGTCAATATGAACCATTCTTGCTCCAGTGACCGTACGATGTCCATCCAACGACCGTAGTGCTTCTTCAACCTCTGGTCTTCTTGCTCCAGCCGTGCAAACCAGCGCCGGTCGTGCCGCCTACTCTTGCCTCCCATGGCCGGCTGTGCTACCGCGAAGCCTCACCACCCCCTACTACTCCCACCGCTGGCCAACCCATCCCTCTACTCACCCACGCCCCCTGTTATTCTGCAGCGACGGCAGCCTCACACCGCAGGCGAACCAGTGAACCCTCGTACTGCTCTCCGCGTGGGCATCCATGATACGTCCATTTTGCATCATGCTTTTATATCATTATTTATTGCATTATGGGCTGTTATTACACGTTATGTCACAATACTTATGCCTATTCTCTCTTATTTTACAAGGGTTACATGAAGAGGGAGAATGCCGGTAGCTGGAATTCTGGGCTGGAAAAGGAGCAAATATTAGAGACCTATTCTGCACAACCCCAAAAGTCCTCAAACTCCACGGAAGTTATTTTTGGAAATAATAAAAAATACTGAGCAAATAAAATACCATAGGGGGCCCACACCCTGGCCACGAGGGTGGGGGCGCGCCCCCTGCCTCGTGGGCCCTCTGGTGGCCCTCCTGTGCCCATCTTCTGCTATATGAAGTCTTTCGTCCGAGAAAAAAATCAGAAGCAAGCTTACGAGACGAAACTCCGCCGCCACGAGGCGAAACCTTGGCGGAACCAATCTAGGGCTCCGGCAGAGCTGTTGTGCTGGGGAAACTTCCCTCCGGGAGGGGGAAATCATCGCCATCGTCATCACCAACGATCCTCTCATCGGGAGGGGGTCAATCTTCATCAACATCTTCACCAGCACCATCTCCTCTCAAACCCTAGTTCATCTCTTGTATCCAATCTTTGTCCCAAAGCCTCAGATTGGTACCTGTAGGTTGCTAGTAGTGTTGATTACTCCTTGTAGTTGATGCTAGTTGGTTTATTTGGTGGAAGATCATATGTTCAGATCCTATATGCATATTAATACCCCTTTGATTATGAACATGAATATGATTTGTGAGTAGTTACGTTTGTTCCTGAGGACATGGGAGAAGTCTTGCTATTAGTAGTCATGTGAATTTGGTATTCGTTCGATATTTTGATGAGATGTATGTTGTCTTTCCTCTAGTGGTGTTATGTGAACGTCGACTACATGACACTTCACCACTGTTTGGGCCTAGAGGAAGGCATTGGGAAGTAATAAGTAGATGATGGGTTGCTAGAGTGACAGAAGCTTAAACCCTAGTTTATGCGTTGCTTCGTAAGGGGCTGATTTGGATCCATATGTTTCATGCTATGGTTAGGTTTACCTTAATACTTCTTTTGTAGTTGCGGATGCTTGCAATAGGAGTTAATCATAAGTGGGATGCTTGTCCAAGTAAGGACAGCAACCAAGCACCGTTCCACCCACATATCAAATTATCAAAGTACCGAACGCGAATCATATGAACGTGATGAAAACTAGCTTGACGATAATTCCCATGTGTCCTCGGGAGCGCTTTTCTCTATATAAGAGTTTGTCCAGGCTTGTCCTTTGCTACAAAAACGATTGGGCCACCTTGCTGCACTTTATTTACACTTGTTACTTGTTACTCGTTACAAATTACCTTATCACAAAACTATCTGTTACCGACAATTTCAGTGCTTGCAGAGAATACCTTACTGAAAACCGCTTGTCATTTCCTTCTACTCCTCGTTGGGTTCCACACTCTTACTTATCGAAAGGACTACGATAGATCCCCTATACTTGTGGGTCATCAAGACTCTTTTCTGGCGCCGTTGCCGGGGAGTGAAGCGCCTTTGGTAGGTGGAATTTGGTAAGGAAAAATTTATATAGCGTGCTGAAATTTACTGTCACTTGGTACTATGGAAAGTAATCCTTTGAGGGGCTTGTTCGGGGTATCTTCAATCCGACCAGTAGAGCAAATAGTTGGTCCTCAACCTACTGAACCTATTGAAAACGTTTACTTTTAAATTCCTTCGGGTATGATAGAGAAACTGCTAGCTAATCCGTTTGCAAGAGATGGAACATTGCATCCCGATTTACACTTAATCTATGTGGATGAAGTTTGTGGATTATTTAAGCTTGCAGGTATGCCCGATGATGTTATCAAGAAGAAGGTATTCCTTTTATATTTGAAGGGAGATGCATTGACATGGTATAGGCTATGTGATGATATGGGATCATGGGACTACAAGCGATTGAAATTGGAATTTCATCAGAAGTTTTATCCTATGCATCTTGTTCATCGTGATCGTAATTATATATATAATTTTTGGCCTCGCGAAGGAGAAAGCATCGCTCAAGCTTGGGGGAGGCTTAAGTCAATGTTATATTCATGCCCCAATCATGAGCTCTCAAGAGAAATGATTATTCAAAAAATTTATGCTCGGCTTTCTGACAACAATCGCTCCATGCTCGATACTTCTTGTACTGGTTCTTTTATGATGAAGATTATTAAATTCAAATGGGATTTATTGGAAAGGATTAAATGCAACTCTAAAGATTGGGATCTCGATGAAGGTAAGGAGTCAGGTATAACACCTAAGTTTGATTGTGTTAAATCTTTTATGGATACCGATGGTTTCCGTAAATTTAGCACTAAATATGGACTTGACTCTGAGATAGTAGCTTCTTTTTGTGAATCTTTTGCTGCTCATGTTGATCTCCCTAAGGAGAAGTGGTTTAAATATCATCCTCCCATAGAAGTAAAAGTAGTTGAACCTATTAAAGTTGAAGAAAATACTATCACTTATAATGATCCTATTGTTCCTACTACTTATGTTGAGAAACCACCTTTCCCTGTTAGAATAAAGGATCATGCTAAAGCTTCAACTGTGGTTCGTAAGAGTAATACTATAACTTATACACCTCCTGAGAAAATTAAGGTTGAACCTAATATTGCTATGGTTAAGGATCTCTTGGCTGATAATATTGATGGGCATGTTATTTATTTCTGTGAGGAAACTACTAGAATTGCTAAACCTAGTGCTAAAGATAAACATAGACCTGTGGTAGGCATGCCTGTTATTTCTGTTAAAATAGGAGATCATTGTTATCATGGCTTATGTGATATGGGTGCTAGTGCTAGTGCAATACCTATTTCTTTATATCAAGAAATTATGCATGATATTGCACCCGCTGAGTAAGAAGAAATTGATGTCACCATTAAGCTTGCCAATAGAGATACTATTTCACCGATTGGGATTGTTAGAGATGTTGAAGTCTTGTGTGGGGAAGTCAAATATCCTGCTGATTTTCTTGTTCTTGGTTCCCCACAAGATAGCTTTTGTCCCATTATATTTGGTAGACCCTTCTTGAACACTGTTAATGCTAAGATAGACTGCCAAAAGGATGTTGTTACTATTGGTTTGGATGATATGTCTCATGAGTTTAATTATTCTAAATTTCGTAGACAACCCCGTGATGAAGAATTGCCTAGTAAGGATGAAATTATTGGTCTTGCTTCTATTGCCGTGCCTCCTAATGATCCTTTAGAACAATATTTGCTAGACCATGAAAATGATATGTTTATGAATGAAAGAAGGGAAATAGATGAAGTATTCTTTAAATAGGGACCTATTCTGAAACACAACTTGCCTGTTGAAATCCTAGGGGATCCTCCTCCAGCCAAGGGTGATCCCGTGTTTGAGCTTAAACCATTACCTGATACTCTTAAATATGCTTATCTTGATGAAAAGAAGATATATCATGTTATTATTAGTGCTAACCTTTCAGAGCAGGAGGAAGAAAAATTATTGAAAACTCTGAAGAAGCATCGTGCTGCTATTGGATATACTCTTGATGATCTTAAGGGCATTAGTCCCACTCTATGTCAACACAAAATAAATTTGGAGAAAGACGCCAAACCAGTTATTGATCATCAGCGACGGTTAAATCCTAAGATGACAGAAGTGGTAAGAAAGGAAATATTAAAGCTCCTTGAGGCAGGTATAATTTATCCCGTTGCTGATAGTCAGTGGGTAAGTCCTGTCCATTGTGTCCCTAAGAAGGGAGGTATTACTATCGTTCCTAATGATAAAGATGAATTGATTCCACAAAGCATTATTACAGGTTATAGGATGGTAATTGATTTCCGCAAATTAAATAAAGCTACTAAAAAGATCATTACCCCTTGCCATTCATTGATCAAATGCTAGAAAGATTATCCAAACACACACATTTTTGCTTTCTAGATGGTTATTCTGGTTTCTCTCAAATACCTGTGTCAGCTGATGATCAAGCAAAGACCACTTTAACTTGCCCTTTCGGTACTATCGCTTATAGACGTATGCCTTTTGGTTTATGTAATGCACCTGCTACCTTTCAAAGATGCATGATGGCTATATTCTCTGATTTTTGTGAAAAGATTTGTGAGGTTTTCATGGATGATTTCTCCGTTTATGGATCCTCTTTTGATGATTGCTTGAGCAACATTGATCGAGTTTTGCAGAGATGTGAAGAAACTAACCTTGTCTTGAATTGGGAGAAATGCCACTTTATGGTTAATGAAGGCATTGTCTTGGGGCATAAAATTTTTGAAAGAGGCATTGAAGTTGATAAAGCAAAAGTTGATGCTATTGAAAAGATGCCATGTCCCAAGGACATTAAAGGTATAAGAAGTTTCCTTGGTCATACCGGTTTTTATAGGAGGTTCATTAAGGACTTCTCAAAAATTTCTCGGCCTCTGACTAATCTACTACAAAAAGATATACCATTTTTCTTTGATGATGATTGCGTAGAAGCATTTGAAATACTTAAGAAAGCATTAATTTCTGCACCTATTGTTCAGCCTCCTGATTGGAATTTACTCTTTGAAATTATGTGTGATGCTAGTGATTATGCTGTAGGTGCTGTTCTGGGACAAAGAGTTGATAAGAAATTAAATGTTATTCAATATGCTAGTAAAACTCTAGACAATGCCCAGAGAAATTATGCTACTACTGAAAAAGAATTCTTAGCAGTTGTTTTTGCCTGTGATAAGTTCAGGCCTTATATTGTTGATTCTAAAGTAACTATTCACACAGATCATGCTGCTATTAAATACCTTATGGAAAAGAAAGATGCTAATCCTAGACTTATTAGATGGGTTCTCTTGCTACAAGAATTTTATTTGCATATTATTGATAGAAAGGGAGCTGAGAACCCCGTTGCAGAAAACTTGTCTAGGTTAGAGAATGTCCTTGATGACCCACTACCTATTGATGATAGCTTTCCTGATGAACAATTAGCTGTCATAAATGCTTCTCGTACTACTCCATGGTATGCTCATTATGCTAATTACATTATTGCTAAATTTATACCACCTAGTTTCACATACCAGCAAAAGAAAAGGTTTTTCTATGATTTAAGACACTACTTCTGGGATGACCCACACCTTTATAAAGAAGGAGTAGATGGTGTTATTAGACATTGTATACCTGAGCATGAACAGGATCAAATCCTACGCAAGTGTCACTCCGAAGCTTATGGAGGACACAACGCTGGAGATAGAACTGCGCATAAGGTATTGCAATCCGGTTTTTATTGGCCTACTCTGTTCAAGGATGCTCGTAAGTTTGTCTTGTCTTGTGATGAGTGTCAAAGAATTGGTAATATTAGTAGACGTCAGGAAATGCCTATGAATTATTCACTTGTTATTGAACCATTTGATGTTTGGGGCTTTGATTATATGGGACCGTTTCCTTCCTCTAATGGGTATACACATATTTTAGTTGCTGTTGATTACGTTACTAAGTGGGTAGAAGCTATTCCAACTAGTAGTGCTGATCATAACACTTCTATTAAGATGCTTAAAGAAAATATTTTTCCGCGGTTTGGAGTCCCTAGATATTTAATGACTGATGGTGGTTCACATTTTATTCATGGAGCCTTTCGTAAAATGCTTGCCAATTATGATGTTAATCATAGAATTGCATCTCCCTATCACCCACAGTCTAGTCAAGTAGAATTGAGTAACAGAGAGCTCAAATTAATTTTGCAAAAGACTGTTAATAGATCTAGAAAGAATTGGTCCAAGAAACTAGATGATGCATTATGGGCATATAGAACTGCATATAAAAATCCTATGGGTATGTCTCCGTATAAAATGGTTTATGGAAAAGCATGTCACTTACCTCTCGAACTAGAACATAAGGCATATTGGGCCATCAAAGAGCTCAATTATGATTTCAAACTTTCCGGTGAGAAGAGGCTATTTGACATTAGCTCACTTGATGAATGGAGAACCCAAGCCTATGAGAATGCCAAGTTGTTTAAAGAAAAAGTCAAAAGATGGCATGACAAAAGGATACAAAAGTGTGAGTTTAATGTAGGTGATTATGTGTTGCAATTCAACTCTTGTTTAAGATTTTTTTTGCAGGAAAGCTTTTCTCTAAATGGGAAGGTCCTTACGTTATTGTAACGCCCCGGATCCTATGCGCCAGGTGTCTGCCAGTTATTCGCCGTCCTTGCCTTGTCATCTGCTTGCGTGTTGCTCTTTGCCATGTCATCATCTGCATTTCATATCATGTCATCATGTGCATTGCATTTGCATATGTGTTCGTCTCATGCATCCGAGCATTTTCCCCGTTGTCCGTTTTGCAATCCGGCACTCCCACCTCCTCCGGCGCACCCCTCTTGTTTCTTTTTCGTGAGCGGGCGTTGAACGTCCTCGGAATAGACCGAGTCTTGTCAAGTGTCCTTGGTATACCCCCGGTAGACCACCGGTCAAGTTTCGTTCCATTTGGAGGTCGTTTGGTACTCCAACGGTTAACCGGGTAACCGTAGTTGCCTTTTGTGTGTTGCAGAAAAACCCCCCTTCAAACAGCCCCAAAACCCCTCTAAGTCTCCGCCATGCTCTCGGTCGTTCGATCACGATTGCGTGGGCGAAAACCGCTCCTCGTTTGGACTCTCCTAGCTCCCTCTACCTATAAATAGGTGCCCTCCCCCGAAAATTCGCGGTTGAATTCCACCATAACCCTAGCCAAACTCCTCCCCGCCGCCGGACATGTCCGCCTCCGTCGCCGGACACACCACGCCGCCGCTCCCGGCCAGTGGCGTCGCGCCACGTCAGCCCCGCCACCCTCTCTCCTCCCCACCGCCCGTGGCCCGCCGCGGCCCGCGCTCGGCCCTCCCCGGCCCGGCTCCGCCCGCGCGCCCGCCTCCCTGCCGCCTCCTCGCGCCGCCGCCCGCGAGCCATGCCGCTGCCTTCCTCCATCGCCGCCTCGCCGCTGCCACCGCCCGCCGGCGCCGCCCCGGTGCGCCTCGCCGCCGCCGCACATCGCCTCGCCTCCCTTCGCCGCCCTCCGCCGCGAGCCTCGCCGGAGACCGCGCCCCGGTCGGTCCCCTCCTTCCCCGAGCTCCGGCCGCCGCGCCCCTCGAACTCCGGCGAGCTCGCGTCGAACCCCGGCCAGATCCCGATCTGGTCAACACTAGGTTGACTTCCCCCCCCCCTCTCGAATCTGCTAAGTCATTTTATATTACGATAAATGCCCATGTTCATCATTGCATAACACTCTGTATATAGCTCCGTTTCGTGCGTGTAACATATCGAATTGTTCACCTCGGGATGCTCTACATTTTGTTCAATTGCACCATGTTCATTAGAGGTCATCTTGATGCCCAAATCTCTGTTGCAAGAGGGCTAGTTGCTGTTATCTGCTGGTTCTTAACAGAACTTGGATATTTGTCATTTTTGTATCATTTAATCTGTGCATCTTATGGGCATGAGCTCTACATGTGTTTTGTTGTATGCCATGCCATCTTTTCAGTGGTGTATGCCATGTATTTTTGTGATCTCTGTGGTGACTAGCACAAGCATGCAAACTAGACCCCGTAATGTTTCTGATTTCAGGGACTTGGTGTTTTCTCCAAGTCTTTGTCTGCTGTTATCTTGTTGCCATGTAAACTTGATGCTACAGAGAGATCCATGCATATTTTGGAGATGTTCAATAAGGATGTTTTGTAGATATTATTGTTATTGATCCTTTCCTGTCCTTGTTTGCAATTATGGAGTGCCATAGCATAACTCAATCTTGCTCTACTTTTGCTATAAAATGTTCCTGTCAGATTGTTTACGTGTTATTCAATTTTGCCAAGCTTATTGTAGTTGATCCATACATCCTATGTATTTAATCTTGCCATGGATAGCTTCATAATCATGCCATCTTGCTGTAGGTATGCTTGTTTTGTCATGCATTTCCTTGTGATGAGTTCATCAAGCTCACAAAGATGCCTTCATATTATTGTTTCTGCCATGCTCTGTTTTCTGCTAAGTCTGAAACCTGATAACAAAACTTGCTATGTTTACATGGTTGCCATCATATCTTCTGGTCCTTTTTGGCTTATGGTCAGTAAGGGACTTTTTTTATATGCTTTGAGTAGATTCATGCCATGCCTTGTTTTGCCATGTTAAGTTCCTGTATCATGCTGATATCATGCTCTGAACATTGCTACCTGATGCTGTTTCTGTCATGTCCAGTAATTTCTGCTAAATCTGTGAACCTGTTATTATTTGCAATTTTGCCATGTCCTTTTGAGCATGTTCTAGTGATTTCTGGAGATAGCTTAGTGTTCATGTTTTGTTGTGCTTTACCTTTACATCATGTCCATGCCTTTTGTTTTCATGTTGAGTTGCTGTAGCATATTGTTTTGATGCTTGCTAGTTGCCTAGTTGCTGTTTTGGACAGATTGTTGCTATGTCTTGTTTGGAGTGTATGTGTTGCACCGTTGCTCCGTCTTAAGCATGCTCTATATGAAATTTGCTTGGTTTTGCATGTAGTCTCATATTATCCTGTTGCATCCTTGTTTTGGGGTGTTTGCTTGATGTTTGGATGCATTTTGCATCGATGCCATGTTTACCTTGTTTTGCTCATATCTTTTAGACCGTAGCTCCGAATCTAATGAACTTTATATGTAACTTGACTAGAATTTCGTGTAGATCATCATGGTGCTCTTTAACTTGCTATTTAATAACTTGAAAATAAGGCTTATTCAGTTCTGGACCAATTTCAAAATTTGCATATGAGGACTTACCGGAATTGTTATGTGTTGTTTCCGGCCTCATTTAAACTTACCTTGATGTGTTGATCTTGTATGCATCCTCTCTTGCCATGAGTAGCTTCATATAGCCTTGTCATGCATCATACTTGGTTGAGCATCATGCCTTGTTCATGTGTGGTGTGTTTACCTTGTTGTGTGCTTCTTCTCGATAGTTCCCGTGTCGTTGCGATCGTGAGGATTCGTTCGTCTTCGTGGCTTCATCTTCTTCATGGACTCGTTCTTCTTCCTAGCGGGATTTCAGGCAAGATGACCGTCACCTTGGATCTCATTACTATCATTGCTATGCTAGTTGCCTCGTTCTATCGCTTTGCTGCGCTACCTATTCAGTTGCTCTTCTAGCCTCCCAAATTGCCATGAACCTCTAACCTTTGTCACCCTTCCTAGCAAACCGTTGTTTGGCTATGTTACCACTTTGCTCAGCCCCTCTTATAGCGTTGCTAGTTGCAGGTGAAGATGAAGATTGCTC
Source organism: Triticum aestivum (assembly GCF_018294505.1). Lineage (NCBI taxonomy): Eukaryota > Viridiplantae > Streptophyta > Magnoliopsida > Poales > Poaceae > Triticum > Triticum aestivum. Next base: position 402,523,142 of record NC_057799.1, read on the forward strand.
CATGTTGGATTATGTTTATGTTGGGATATCACAATATCTCTTATATTATTAATGCATCTATATACTTGGTAAAGGGTGGAAGGCTCGGCCTTATGCCTGGTGTTTTGTTCCACTCTTGCCGCCCTAGTTTCTGTCATACCGGTGTTATGTTCCTTGATTTTGCGTCCCTCACGCGGTTGGGTGATTTATGGGACCCCCTTGACAGTTCGCTTTGAATAAAACTCTTCCAGCAAGGCCCAACCTTGGTTTTACCATTTGCCTAGCCTATTTCTTTTCCCTAGGGAGTCGCTCTCTCGAGGGTCATCTTATTTCACCCCCCCCCCCCGGGCCAGTGCTTCTCTAAGTGTTGGTCCGAACCGAGCAGCCTGCGGGGCCACCTCAGGGAAACTCGAGGTCTGGTTTTACTCGTAGCTTGACTTATCCAGTGTTGCCCTGAGAACGAGATATGTGCAGCTCCTATCGGGATTGTCGGCACATCAGGCGGCTTTGCTGGTCTTGTTTTACCATTGTCGAAATGTCTTGTAACCGGGATTCCGAGACGGATCGGGTCTTCCCGGGAGAAGGAATATCCTTCGTTGACCGTGAGAGCTTATAATGGGCTAAGTTGGGACACCCATGCAGGGTATTATCTTTCGAAAGCCGTGCCCGCGGTTATGTGGCAGATGGGAATTTGTTAATATCCGGTTGTAGAGAACTTGACACTTGACCTTATTTAAAACGCATCAACCGCGTGTGTAGCCGTGATGGTCTCTTCTCGGCGGAGTCCGTGAAGTGAACATGGTTTATGGGTTATGTCTGACGTAAGTAGGAGTTCAGGATCACTTCTTGATCATTGCTAGTTTCACGACTGTTCCTTTGCTTCTCTTCTCCTCTCATTTGCGTAAGTTAGCCACCATACATGCTTAGTCGCTGCTGCAACCTCACCACTTTACCCCTTCCTTACCTTTTAAGTTTTGCTAGTCTTGACACCCATGGTAATGGGATTGCTGAGTCCTCGTGGCTCACAGATTACTACACCACCAGTTGCAGGTACAGGTGTGCGATGATCATGACGCGAGAGCGATGTCTTGTTTGGAGTTCTTCTTCTGCTTCTTCTTCGATCAGGGGATAGGTTCCAGGTCGGTAGCCTGGGCTAGCAGGGTGGATGTCGTTGGAGTTTCTGTTTGTGTTTCATCCATAGCCGGATGTTGATCTTATGTATGATGTATTGTTGTATTCTTGCGGCATTTGTATGCCTTGTATGTATCCCCAGATATTATGTAATGTTGATGTAATGATATCCACCTTGCAAAAGCGTCTTCAAGATGCGCTTCTATCCTTGGTGGGACCTTCGTGTTCCTTTAGGATAGTGTCGCATCTTGGGCGTGACAGTTATCGAGGAGGTCTATCGTTCTGGTGCCATAAAAATCAATAACTTCGAAGGCACAAATCCGAAGGTGGTGAACGGTCAAAGAATCAAACATTATATCTCAGGTAATCCCATAAATGTTGAAACTAATATTATTGAAACCGTAACCCCGGAGGAATACATAAGGGACACTTTCCAGAACGCTTCAGACTCCAAAAAGCAATAGGTATGTGGTACGGTAAGTAAACCGACTCCAAAACAGCTCTAATGGCAATTTTTCTCCGTTTTCAAATATTTAGAAAAATGGGAAAATAAGAAGCAGTCCGGGAAGGACACGAGGCTTCCACGAGGGTGGGAGGCGCGCCCTACCCCCTGGGCTCACCCCTACCTCGTGGGCACCTCATGTGCTCTCCAGACTCCATTTTCTTGCACAATACTTCTTTTGGTCGGTAAAAATTCATTATATAATCTCCTGAAGGTTTTGACCACCGTATCACGCAAATATCCTCTGTTTTTATTTCGAGTTGTTTCTGCCGCAGATTAGAGCAAGATGTCTTCTCAAGAGTCAGTCGGGGAGAGTCGCGTGTCTCATCCGACACCAGGTCCAGGGGCAAACAGCGATGCCTAACACTTTGGGCCCTCAACGGAGGAAGAGATGGAAGCTAACTTGAAAAGGATAGATGCCATGGAAGAGGATCAAGAAGTTACTTCTCGTTTCCGGGCAGGAGTCACGATGGGGGAACTACAGAGCTCAGCTATCCCAAACTCGGTCATCCCCTACAATTTTAAATTTCTCTCTTATGAAAATATGAAAAGGAGTGTTACTTGTTCTCCCGTAGCTATGCAGCATCCATGGGTGCAAGGAGCTTTAACCGTCACGGGTAAGCTCCATAAGGAAATAATGGATCTTAAGCGGCAGTCAACAAGCTCGAGGAGGAGAATCGTATCTTGAGGGGTATCATAGCCAAGAATATCGCATCACCACCCCCGAAGAAGGAGACATAATCACATGGGTATGGGCACTCCCCTTGGCAACTGCCAAGCTTGGGGGAGGTGCCCCGGTATCGTATCACCATCACACTCCTATCTTTACCTTTTTCTTAGTTCGATCCTTTTGGTAATATCTTGATCTAGTAGAATAAAATTTTAGTATGATTTAGTTTTGAGTTTTGCCTTATGATCCCTCCATGTAATCGAGTCTGTGAGCTATATATAAAGATTAGTGTTGAGTCAAGGGCTTGATTATCTTGCTATGATCTTGAGGGAATAAAAGAAAAATAAAGAATAAAAAGAAATAAAGAGATCATATTGATCTTATGGAGAGTAATGACTTCACATATAAAGAGTATGATGATTAAAAGTTGTTGAGAGTTGACAAATTTAGTTTTTGTCATCGTTGCAATTAATAGGAAATAATAAAGAAACAGAGGTTTCACATATAAATATACTATCTTGGACATCTTTTATGATTGTGAGCACTCATTGAATATGACATGCTAAAGAGTTGATGTTGGACAAGGAAGACAACATAATGGGTTATGTTTTCTTACATCTGAAATAAAGTATATTGTCATGGATCATCCAACATGTTGAGCTTGCCTTTCCTTCTCATGCTAGCCAAATTCTTTGCACCAAGTAGAGATACTACTTGTGCTTCCAAATACCCTTAAACCCAGTTTTGCCATGAGAGTCCACCATATCTACCTATGGATTGAGTAAGATCCTTCAAGTAAGTTGTCATCGGTGCAAGCAATAAAAATTGCTCTCTAAATATGTATGATTTATTAGTGTGGAGAAAATAAGCTTTATACGATCTTGTGATGTGGAAGAAATAGAAGCTACGGACTGCATAATAAAGGTCCATATCACAAGTGGCAATATAAAGTGATGTTCTTTTGCATTAAGATTTCGTGCATCCAACCATGAAAGCGCATGACAACCTCTGCTTCCCTCTGCGAAGGGCCTATCTTTTACTTTTATCTCTTACCCTTATGCAAGAGTCATGGTGATCTTCACCTTTCCTTTTTTACATTTTATCCTTTGGCAAGCGCCTTGTGTTGGAAAGATCCTAATATATATATATCCAATTGGATGTAAGTTAGCATGAACTATTATTGTTGACATTACCCTTGAGGTAAAAGGTTGGGAGGCGAAACTATAAGCCCCTATCTTTCTTTGTGTCCGATTAAAACTCCGTAACCACAAGTATTGCGTGAGTATTAGCAATTGTGAAAGACTAAATGATAGTTGAGTATGTGGACTTGCTGAAAAGCTCTTACATAGACTCTTTCCGATGTTAGGATAAATTGCAATTGCTTCAATGACTGAGATTATAGTTTGCTGGTTCACAATGAAGTTTCTGATTCATACTTGACATTGTGAATAGATTATTACTTCAGCATAATAAATCATATGACAATATATATATATGTTGTTGTTATAAGAATGATCATGATGCCCTCATGTCCGTATTTTATTTTATCGACACCTCTACCTCTAAACATGTGGACATATTTATCGTTATCGGCTTCCGCTTGAGGACAAGCGAGGTCTAAGCTTGGGGGAGTTGATACGTCCATTTTGCATCATGCTTTTATATCGTTATTTATTGCATTATGGGCTGTTATTACACGTTATGTCACAATACTTATGCATATTCTCTCTTATTTTACAAGGGTTAGATGAAGAGGGAGAATGCCGGCAGCTGGAATTCTGGGCTGGAAAATGAGCAAATATTAGAGACCTATTCTGCACAACCCCAAAAGTCCTGAAACTCCACAGAAGTTATTTTTGGAAATAATAATAATACTGAGCGAAGAAAATACCAGAGGGGGACCACACCCTGGCCACGCTGGTGGCCCTCCGGTGCCCATCTTCTGCTATATGAAGTCTTTCCTCCGAGAAAAAAATCAGAAGCAAGCTTACGGGACGAAACTCCGCCGCCACAAGGCGGAACCTTGGCGGAACCAATCTAGGGCTCCGGCAGAGCTGTTCTGCCAGGGAAACTTCCCTCCAGGAGGGAGAAATCATCGCCATCGTCATCACCAACGATCCTCTCATCGGGAGGGGGTCAATCTTCATCAACATCTTCACCAGCACCATCTCCTCTCAAACCCTAGTTCATCTCTTGTATCCAATCTTTGTCCCAAAGCCTCAGATTGGTACCTGTAGGTTGCTAGTAGTGTTGATTACTCCTTGTAGTTGATGCTAGTTGGTTTATTTGGTGGAAGATCATATGTTCAGATCCTATATGCATATTAATACCCCTTTGATTATGAACATGAATATGATTTGTGAGTAGTTACGTTTGTTCCTGAGGACATGGGAGAAGTCTTACTATTAGTAGTCATGTGAATTTGGTATTCGTTCGATATTTTGATGAGATGTATGTTGTCTTTCCTCTAGTGGTGTTATGTGAACGTCGACTACATGACACTTCACCACTGTTTGGGCCTAGAGGAAGGCATTGGGAAGTAATAAGTAGATGATGGGTTGCTAGAGTAACAGAAGCTTAAACCCTAGTTTATGCGTTGCTTCGTAAGGGGCTGATTTGGATCCATATGTTTCATGCTATGGTTAGGTTTACCTTAATACTTCTTTTGTAGTTGCGGATGCTTGCAATAGGAGTTAATCATAAGTGGGATGCTTGTTCAAGTAAGGACAGCAACCAAGCACCGTTCCACCCACATATCAAATTATCAAAGTACCGAACGCGAATCATATGAACGTGATGAAAACTAGCTTGACGATAATTCCCATGTGTCCTCGGGAGCGCTTTTCTCTATATAAGAGTTTGTCCAGGCTTGTCCTTTGCTACAAAAACGATTGGGCCACCTTGCTGCACTTTATTTACACTTGTTACTTGTTACTCGTTACAAATTACCTTATCACAAAACTATCTGTTATCGACAATTTCAGTGCTTGCAGAGAATACCTTACTGAAAACCGCTTGTCATTTCCTTCTGCTCCTCGTTGGGTTCGACACTCTTATTTATCGAAAGGACTACGATATATCCCCTATACTTGTGGGTCATCAATCCATTGCCGCGTCTTCCCTGGCTCCGCGTCGTCCCCTTCCTAGGCCTCGCCGTCGTCCACCGCCTTGGTGCTCTCGGCGTGGCGTGGTCAATGTGGTCAAGGAACGACTTCTATCGGAAGAGTACTGTACGTGGAGAGGCTGACAGCTGGGTCCACGGCTGCAACAAGGAAGTGCCTCCTTATTACGCGTAAAATAATGATTCCTCCACCTGACAGCAGGGACCCATCGGACGGGCCACCGTATTCCGCAAAAAAATGTTTCCCCCTGACTACTAGGACCCACCAGCTACATCTTCGCATGCAAGGAAATGCCTCCTTATCCTTCCTGACAGTCGGGACCCACCTGGTCGAAGCATACGTAGTGTTGTCATTCTGGTCGCGAACATGTATGTACATACTGGTCGATCGGTCTGTCTGCAGGCTGCAGCGATGATCTTTGGCCGAGTAAGGAAGGGCACATGTCGTAGTAGAGGCGCGCACATAGATGTACACGTACATACAGCCAGGTTGCAAGAAAGTAAATACGGCCACGTACGTACATACGGGCGGGGTCTCGAACGCCTGCTCGCGCATACGTACGGCCAGGGCTCGTGTACATGACTGAGTCAGAACACAGAAACTGTGTCATCGTGTTCATCGGGATGCAACGGAATGCGTTGTGTTCATCGGGAGCCAACCGGCTTGGACGGAACAACCGATCGAAACGAGGCCTGGCATACCGCAGAACGGAGGAAACGGCCTTGTGTTCGACCGCGTACGGTCGAAACGGGATCCTGTTCACCGGGAGGGGTGTGGCATACCGCAAAACGGAGGAAACGAACTTCTCTTTGACCTCCTACAGTCGAAACGGGGTCCTGTTGATCGGGAGGGGTGTGGCGTACCGCAAAACGGAGGAAACAGACTTGGTTGGAGCTCTACGGTCGAAACAGGGGTCCTGTTCATCGGGAGGGGTGTGGCGTACCGCAAAACAGGACTCCACGGGCTACTGTTCATCTCCACCGTCGACCTCCTCCAGCCTCCACGGGCTACTGTTCATCCACCGTCGCCCTCCTCCAGCCTCCACCTGCGACTGTTCATCCATGGGCTTCTGTTCATCCAGCCTCCACCGCTCCTCCACCGGCTACTTTTCAACCAGCCCTCTCCACGGGGTCCTATTCAACAACCCCTCCACGGGCTACTGTTCATCCAGCCCTCCACCGGCTACTGTTCAACCAGCCCTCCACAGGGTCCTGTTCATCCAGCCCTCCACGGGGTCCTGTTCATCCACCCCCAACCGGCTCGATCGATCGGGGTCCTGTTCATCCAGCGGCAACGGCCACTACTACCACGGGGTCCTGTTCATCTAAGCCCCCAACAACACTCACTGTTCATCAAGAGGCAGCAGATTCGATCGCCTTCAGTTAGTAGCAGTAGCGAAGGAATCGCTCGATCGGGTTCAGTTAACAGCCAGATCGATCGATCGCTCGGGTTCAGTAACGCGTAGCCTGCAGTGCAATCGCTCGGGTTCAGTGGGAGCGAACGCCTTGCTCGGGTTCAGTTAGAGCCCAACGCCTCGTACCCACGCGCGTACGTGTACGAGAGAAACACGCATCGCTCGGCCCCGACCACCCACCGTAATCGGGAACTCCCCGATATTTTCCTCGACCTCGCTTTTACCACGGTTTTTTCCGTCATGGATGGCACAAAGAATGTCATGCAGCTGCATCTCCGGCCCACCCAGGACGAAAAGCTCATTTTCTGTCATGATTTTTTGTCATAGAAGTAGGAGCCCACCACATCTATGATGATACCGGGTTTTGTCACAATTATCGTCATAGAAGTGTCATAAGCATGACAGAAAAAATTTCGTTCGGCCCAAAATGTCACGGATGTGTCTTTTTTTTAGTGTAATATTCAAGGGAACGGTAGCACGGGCCATTGATCTACAATATAGATATGCAAAAACTATTAAGACTAAGTTCATGATAAATTTTAGTTGAAATAATCAAATTACTAATGAACTCCCACGTAAATCAACATCCCTCAAGTTGTCTAAGTGAAACATGATCCAAATGAACTAACCCATGTCCGATCATCACGTGAGATGGGGTAATCTTACATGGTGACCATCTCTATGTTGATCATATCTATTATATGACTCGCGTTCGACCTTTCGGTCTCCAATGTTCCGAGACCACGTCTGTACATGCTAGTCTCGTCAAGTTTAACCCAAGTATTCTGCATGTGCAAAACTGGCTTACACCCGTTGTATGTGAACATAGAGTCTATCACACCCGATCATCACGAGGTGCTTCGAAACGACGAACTTTAGCAACGGTGCATACTCGGGGAGAACACTTTTATCTTAAATTAAGTGAAGGGATCATCTTATAATGCTACCGTCGTTCTAAATAAAATAAGATGCATCTTTATCTAATATTAAAGGACGGAGGCTTTCATAGTTCTTCATACGTCATCGTTTTATATCCATTGATTTTATGTTGATCATAACGATTAATGGTTGAGATTTAAAAGAACCCGACCCAAATCTTAACTGCGTACGCGTGAGTATAGACGGAGGCATTCATAGCTCCATACGTCATCGTTTTATATCCGTTAATTTTATGTTGATTATAAAGATTAACGATTGAGATTTAAAAGAAGCCGGCCCAAATCTTAATCGCGTACGCGTGAGTATAGTATATTACATAAAAAAAGAAGGAAAAGAACGAACACGGCGTTGGAATACGAATTAACGAAACCACAAATTTGGTTCAGTCTGCCGCCGAATGTATGACTAACCAGCTCGCTGTTCACCGGCCAGCCGCATACACGTACAACCTGGTAGCCTATTGGTAGTGGGATGGGCACGGCCTCGACGCTGGACAGTTGCAAAGACGTGCGACGCCATCAATCCACAATAAGTGAAGCTTTTCCGCCCGACCTGCCGAGCCATGGGTGGCGCAGGCACCGAGATCCTCATCCTCCTGCCGGTCAAGTCCGTCCTTCGCTTCTGCGCCGTCTACAGGGAGTGGCTCTGCATCATCGACAGAGCGTCGTTGCCTACTTGAGGTCCTCCTTGGCCTCGGTCCACCTGCAGGAGCTGGACAATAGAGGTCTCCGCTCACCAGACGGCACCACGGTGTCATCTAGCGCGCTTCCCTAAGAAGAACCGAGGCCTGAATAATAGGTATTAGCGGAGGCATTACTGCTCTCTGCTGGCCTCGTGAGACGGCCTCCTCCTGCTCCCAAACAATGAACCCTTGGTCGGCGATGACCTTGTGGTGCCCCGTGACACAGCAGTGGAGCGACCTCCCACGGCAGAGGTTGGACGCTGAACAGGAGTAACAGGAGTCCGAGTTTTATTTCCACAAGCCCTTCGGCGAGTACTGGCCCTTGTGCGTGCAGGGCTTTAGCACGCATGTGCAATTCGCTGCTGATGTCCAACTTCAAGAAAGATTTGGCCTGCCAGGGTGCGCACTTATGCAGACTTCCTCTAGGAGCAGCTCGTCTGCTACGCGGTGCTCCAGTACGACGTGAAGCAGAGCAGCTCAGAGGTACAGCGCATACGCTGGCAGCGGAGGGGGTGATGCCTTACACCAAGGGGTAGATCGGGATGATGAGGTTTGGAAAGAGAAACCCTCTTGGAGCAGCTACCGCGTTGCAGCAGCTCTTCCGGCTCATCAGCAGCCAGTTGAAGTTCAGTTCATTCGTTACTGCACACTTTGCACATACAGTTTCTGCAAATATCAGCCAGAGGGAGCAGCGTTTGGAAACTACCTCATACAGTACACCTTACTACCTTAGCTCTGATAATTTCAAGATGAGTTAATCTTAGTTCTACACAACATTAATCTGAATCATGATCATAAAACCAGCCGAGCTCGCCGTGATCCTCCGGACCTACCGGTCGCACCAATCTATAAAGTTCATATAAGCCGGATAAACGACCACGTTGTTGGCGGTATCCCGAACCTGTACCATCAGTCGACAATAAGATGTGTCCAGTTTGGAGTAGTCTTCTTCCCAAACCCGTATGTTGCCCTCGATTGACCTGTGTCGCTGGCTCGCTGCCGTCTATTGGACCGCGAAACCTTCGCTCCAAACTTTGGAATGCAGCCTCTAACCTCAACTAGGTAATGGAAGTGACAATAAGTGAAGCTTTTCTATTTCCTGTCAGATCAACTTCGTTCTGGTATGGTATTGGACGAAATGAATTTGTCCAATGACCCGTCTAGATTTCCTAAAATAAAACGGATGTTTACTAGGCTAACTTGCATGTGTGGGTACGGAGAGGAGGACCTTTACAATTACACGTGCAAACTAACATCCAATCAAGGCTTGCTTTTTCTATAGTATCAACTCTTGAATATTTATGCATAGGCGTAGCACTGTATTAACAAAGGTTCACACTTTTAATTCTTCTGTGACAATACTCTCCAGTCTCCCCTCTATTTCCTATTGCCATTGCTATTTTATGTAGCGCACACACATTTAAATTCATTTTTTATAAGTGTGCATGAATTGTCGAGGTAGAATGTTTTTCTTTCTCCTAATGATGCATGTCTTGTGCCTAAGGGTGAAAAACCAACCAATATCAGATATAGCCGGCTTTTGGTGAATCCTATTTCAATAGGATGACATTATTCACATGAATATATATCCACTGTGTGGGGTCATCATAGTGATGGTGGACGACCAGGCATAATGGTGGAGATCTGGAGGATCTCGAGCAGGATTGTAGGTAATGGCCTATGACCCTATGTGCTGGGCAAGAAGGACACGACGAGGATGTAGAATTACATATAACCCTGTCCAGCTTTTATCCTGAGATTAGTCTTTCAGATATTAATATCACTAGTGCAGAACCGGGCTTTAGTCCTTGTTCGTAATGGCCTTAACCGGCACTAAAGGGTGGGGACTAAAGGTGCCCCCCCCCCCCTTAGTACCGATTTGGCACGAACCGGCGCTAACGTGACACCACGTGGCACGAGCCAGGCCCGGGTGCGTGTAGGACATTAGTACCGGTTGGTAACACCAACCGGTACTAAATTTTTGGGGGTGTTTTGGTTTTATTTTTTATTTTTCCTTTAATTTTGTGTTTTCAATTTAATTTAGTGATTGTTTTACATTATAATGAGTTGTTAAATCTTTAGGTGAAAGTACCGCAGATTAGTTTCGACTGGATGCATGTGGATCCTAGCCATATTACTTGATCACTTAGGTGATCAAGTATAATATGGATATGACATATACTTGATCACTTAGCTAGGATCCATCCAGTTGAAACTAATCTGCGGTTTCTTTCATAAATGATATAATAACTCATCATCATCATATTAATATAAAAACTCTTGCATCATATCATCACCAACAACAGTATACTAGCTAGCTAAAAATCATCATAGTCGTCACCACTATTTAATCATCATAGTCATTACCGCTATCTAATCACCACCAACACTACCTTAAAGAAGAAACATTCACTTGTACCAGAAGCAAAGATATCATCGAGTTCAACATGGTCATGATATTATAAGCGTTCATAACACCACAAAAGCAAATTACTCTTTAAGATTAAGTTCAGGACGAAGAACACGAACATGAGAGGACAAGTACTAAGAGCATGAACTAGCTAAATCACTCCTGCTGCTCTCTCTCGGGTAAAATAGCATGGAACATGTATAGCTCTCCTGATTCATCATATTGGAGCATGCAGATGAACATGTCTCCTAATCGTGGGATGCGCTTCTGATTGCTGCTCCTAGTACTTCTCTGCGATCGTTAACAATTTTGCTCCACTCTTTCACGATTAAGCATTCATCGCTTTTAGAAATCCTGAATGCACTCATGTACAATGTAAGATATCTTGGTCGTAAGCTAACCATTGACATGCGACCTTTAGTCTCGATCCACTGAGGCACAACTGTCATCGGGAGTCCCTGTTGAAGAACATCGTATAGTAATTAATATACCTAGCAATGAAATTTTAGCTTCAAAAATAATGTATGCAAAAGATGCACTGAGGACAAATAGTAAAAATCTTACCATCTTTCCTAAATAGATGTGACCGTAGTTCAATACGATCACTATTGGTCGCACGTTTTGAGTACTAAGATTTTCAAATTCAGGAAAATAATTTCTCTTGACAGCATCAAGATCCTCAAGCCATGAAACATAATGACTTATCTCCTCGCAGTTTAGTTCAGCCCCGGGACAGTGGACGGTCCTGTCTACCAAGCGCCGGACATGTTTGCTTGAATGGAAATAAGCTGTCAATAGAAATTAGTTGTCAACTATTTTTGAATAAACAATATCGAAGACATAAATATGGTTGAGAAACTCACATAATGGTAGAACTGGAGGCGTCTGCACATCGACCCAGATGTCTCTATTACCTTCAATATCATCTTCCGGACGAATATCAAAGGTGATAACCATATCAGGCTCAAATGCATAAGCCTTGCATAGTGCTTGCCAAGTTTTGCATTCAAAATAGGTGTATGTGTCTGCATTGTATAATTTGACGTTGAAAGTATAACCATGCTTGGTCTTCAGGTAAACTCTCTTTACCTCCATAGTTTCCATAGCACTGAAACATATCTTATCCAAGACAAAAATTCTTGCATGGCAGGGGATGCACTAGTAGAATAGTGAAAATTTAAAATTATAAGTTGAAGCAAATGAAGCATAAGTCATGCTTAATTACGAAAAAAGACTTGTCGTTGTGACTTACTGTATCCACTTCGAAGGTCTCATCCAGCTTGATGCTGAAGTGCCTATCATCAACAAGGAAATTTCTGTCGCACAGGCGGCGCTGGTCTTCACAGTATTCGCACATAATGAAATCTTTTTCGTCGTCAGACGACATTTCCTATGTTCATATAGGTGAAACATTAAACACTTACTAGTTCTATTAATTCAACTAATTCAACTAATTTTATTAATATTAATTCAACTAATTCAACTAAGCATTTACTAAAAATAAACTAGTTCTATTAATTTTCTTACTAAAATAAAGTAGCTAGTTCTATATAGTAATATTTTAATTAGATCATCAAATCTCAGATACCTAAATTTTCTTACTAAAAATAAACTAGTTCTATTAATTCAACTAAGAATTTACTAAAAATAAACTAGTTCTATTAATTCTCTTACTAAAATATATAGAGTAGCTATATATATTAATATTTTAATTAGATCATCAAATGTCATATACCTAAATTAATTTTCTTACTAAAAATAAACTAGTTCTATTAATTCAACTAGTTCAACTAAGCATTTACCAAAAATAAACTAGTTATATTAATTCAACTAGTTCAAATAATCTTATATACCTAAATTTTCTTACTAAAATAAACTAGTTCTATTAATTTTCTTACTAAAAATAAACTAGTTATATTAATTCAACTAGTTCAAGTCTCATATACCTAATTCATCTAACATTAACATTCTAACATTCTACGTAATTCATCTAATTCGATCATCTAATTAACAATTTGACATGCATTAATCTAAACAACAGAAAACAGAAAATAAGTAAAAAATGTGTGTGTGTGCATGTGCGTGTGTGTGTGCACGAGCGTGGGGGGGCGCGAGACCGCGACGCGACGGATACGGCGCGACGGGCGGCGGGCCGGGGGTGACGGCGCAACGGGCGGCGGGCTGGGGGCGACGGCGCGACGGGCGGCGGGCCGGGGCGACGACGGCGCGAGACGGCGACATCATACTGGGCGGCGGCGCGGCACGGCGATGTACGGCCGGGGCGGCGGCGCGAGACGGCGACGACGAGCGGCGGGGCGACGACACGCGACAGGGGCGGCGTGGGCGAGACACACGGCGGCGGCGGCGATGTCGCGCGAAAGCAGTTGAAGAAGAAGTGGGGAGATGAAACTGAATTTTTCGTAAGTGCTATATATATAAGAGGGGCCTTTAGTACCGGTTGAAGCCACCAACCGGTACTAAAGGCCAATTTTGGCCAGGCCAAGCGGCGGGAAGCGGCCCCCTTTAGTACCGGTTCATGGCTCCAACCGATACTAAAGGCCACCCTTTAGTACCGGTTGGAGCCACAAACCGGTACTAAAGGGGCGCGCTGTGGTGCACAAAGTTTAGTCCCACCTCGCCGAGCGAAGGGCAGCCGCACTAGTTTATAAACCCAGTCGCGGCTGCTGCTTCGAGCTCCTCTCTAAAGTAGGCTTCTGGGCCTAACTTTGCCGCGCTGCCCTGTGAGCCTGCCTGGCTTTATGGGCCTGCATATCCACGCCCAAGGCCGAGCAGGCCCACAGGGTAGCGCGCAAATATTTTTTTAAATAGTATTTTATTTTATTTATTTCGGAGTAGTTTTTTTTGCTGTATTTAGTTTCTTTGTGAATATTTTTGCTTTAGGTACAAAATATTACAAACTTTCTGTTAGTGCTAGTAGTTTTCAAATTTGAATAGTTTAAATTTTGTAGTGATTTTTAATTTCACGGTCATTTAGCTTTCTAAACAAATCGGTAAATGAATGAAAAACGGCAAATGATGTCAGAAAGGGTTGAAAATTGATGACGTCGCTTTGAATGCTGCATACTGAACGCAAAAAAAGTCTGGAGATCAAATAAGTTTAAAAAATGAAGTAACCGTGTAACAGATGAGTTATCGTCCGAAACCGTGATACTCCGAAAGAGATTGTCCAGTTTGTACACGAAGTGCGTCCAGTTTTTGCCGTAACCTTCTCTACTCTTTTGCACATGCTATGTGGGTGAAATGATGATACCATGCCAAGTTTCAACATTTTCAGAGTTCATTTTGTAGTGATTTTCAATTTCACGGTCATTTAGCTCTCTAAACAAATCGGTAAATGACTGAAAAAGAGCAAATGATGTGAGAACGTGTTGAAAATTGACGAGTTCGCTTTGAATGGTGCATACGGAAGGCAAAAAAAGTCTGGAGTTCAAATAAGTTTAAAAAATGAAGTGCCCGTGTAACAGATGAGTTCTCGTCCGAAACCCTGATACTCCGAAAGAGATTGTCCAGTTTGTACACGAAGTGCGTCCAGTTTTTGCCGTAACCCTCTCTACTCTTTTGCACATGCTATGTGGGTGAAATGATGATAGCATGCCAAGTTTCAACATTTTCAGAGTTCATTTTGTAGTGATTTTCAATTTCATGTAAAAATATACATCAAAAATACATTGATTATCAATGATCTTTTTGTGTACAATCTGAATTGTCAACATGAGTCCTCAACGGTTTAGAAACCGGTGAAGGCTCATATTGCGACCACAAATTCTACACATAGAGTTCAATGAAGACCAAGTGCTTGTGATAGTTTGAGAAGTAACATATTTAAGGTGGTAAAAATCTTGCTAGGGGAGCAAGGTGGGACTAAAAACAGTCTGCCACAACCTCTTTACTACCGGTTCATGCCACGAACCGGTACTAAAGGGGCTGGCCGGGCCCCAGCCTGACAACATCCAGCCACTGCCTCTTTAGTACCGGTTCGTGGCATGAACCGGTACTAAAGGTTCGCTCCGAACCGGTACTAAAGATCTCCTCCCGCCTAGCCGTTTGAACCGGCACTAATGGACACATTAGTGCCGGCTCAAATTCAAACCGGACTAATGTGTCTCACATTTGACCCTTTTTCTACTAGTGTATCCACTTCCACATTCATAGTTCAATGATAGGGGTGCCATGTGGTGTCCCAGCTCATCTGTTTCGAATGGTCATGTTAGAAGGCGTGATCAGATAAACATTGTGGCCATCATCGGCGAGGGCGTGGAAGAGGATATACGGCAACACGAATGAGGTCTCGTGTTAATATAGAGGACATGAACCTTTTGTGGGGAGGCATCTTACCCATGTTTATACTAGGTTAAAAGCCTGTGGTATATTTTTCACCCATTGCAACGCACGGGCATGTTTGCGAGTAAAGGATAAACATCACATGCAATCAAAATATGTGACATGATATGGCCATCATCATCTTGTGCTTTTGATCTCCATCCCTAAAGCATCAGCATGATCTCCATCATCACCGCCATGACACCTTGATCTCCATCGTTACGTCGGGGTCGTCTCGCCAACTATTGCTTCTACAACTATTGCTAACGCATAGCGATAAAGTAAAGCAATTACATGGCGCTTAAGTGATTGACACGCAGGTCATACAATAATTAAAGACAAACCTAAGGCTCCTGCCGGTTGTCAAACTCATCGACATGCAAGTCGTGAACTTATTACAAAACATGATCATCTCATACATCAACACATATCACATCACATCTTGACCATATCACATCACAACATGCCCTGCAAAAACAAGTTAGACGTCCTCTACTTTGTTGTTGCAAATTTTACCTGGCTGCTACGGGCAACTGGTAAGAACCGTTCTTACCTACACAAAAACCACAATGGTGATTATCAAGTTGCTATTTGACCTTCTGCAAGGACCGCCGTAGTCAAATCCGATTCAACTAAAGTAGGAGAAACAAACACCCACCATCCACCTTTATGCAAAACAGGTTGCATGTCAGTCGGTGGAACCGGTCTCATGTGCGTGGACATGTAAGGTTGGTCCGGGCCGCTTCATCCCACAATGCCCCCAAATCAAAACAAGACATTGGTGGGAAGCAATATGAACCTCACCGCCCACAACTCCTTTGTGTTCTACTCGTGTATATCATCTACGCATAGACCTAGCTCATGATATCACTGTTGGGGAACATTGCATGGAAAACAAAAAAAGTTCTACGCACACGCAAGATCTATCCATGGACATGCATAGCTACGAGAGGGGGAGAGCATCTACATACCCTTATAGATCGCTAAGCAGAAGCGTTTATCAACGCGGTTGATGTAGTCGTACACCTTCACGATCTGTACCGATCAAGCACCGAACATATGGCACCTCCGCGTACAGCAGGTGTTCAGCTCGATGACGTCCTCGCCTTCTCGATCCAGCAAGAGAGGCGAAGTAGTAGATGAGTTCCGGCAGCACGACGGCATGGTGACAGTGGTGGTGAAACTATCCGCAGGGCTTCGCCAAGGACAACGGACATGGACGGAGGAGGAACTAGAACTAGAGGGAGAGGGGGCACCTCACACGGCTTGGGGATCGTGGTGTGTGTTGCCCCCTCCTCTCCTCACATATATATAGGTGGAGAGGGAGGGAAGGCTGCCTAGGGTGCGCCCTAAGGGGGCCGGTGGTCGCCCTAGGCGCCTGCCCTAGCCGCACCCACCTTTTCCTTCCTGGCGTGTGGGGGGAAAGGCAGGAGGGGAGGCGCCCCCTTTTCCTTTCACAGCATATGGAAGAGAAGGAAAGAGGGGCTGGCCCTCTTCCTTCCTTCCCTAGGGCTGGCTGCCTTGAGGTGGGGGCGCGCCAGCCCCATGTGGGCTGGTGTGCGCGCCGTTTGGCCCAATATGCTCCCATGGCCTCCCGGAACCCTTCCCGGCTGTCCGATAATTATCCGGTGCATTCCGAAACCTTTTCGGAGACCAAATACTATCATCCTATATATCAATCTTTACCTCCGGACCATTCCGGAGCTCCTCATCATGTCTGTGATCTCATCTGGGACTCTGAACAACATTCGGTCACCAACATACATAACTCATATAATACTATATCGTCAACGAACGTTAAGCGTGCGGACCCTACGGGTTTGAAAATGATGTAGACATGACCGAGACGCTTCTCCGGTCAATAACCAATAGCGGGACATGGATGCCCATATTGGTTTCTACATATTCTACGAAGATCTTTATCGGTCGAACCTTTATGACAACATACGTAGTTCCCTTTGCCTGTCAGTATGTTACTTGCCCGAGATTCGATCGTCAGTATCTCCATACCTAGTTCAATCTCGTTACCGGCAAGTCTCTTTACTCGTTTCAATACATCATCTTGTAACTACCTCCTTAGTCACTTTGCTTGCAAGCTTCTTGTGATGCTGTATTACCGAGAGGGCCCAGAGATACCTCTCTGTCATACGGAGTGACAAATCCCAATCTCGATTCATGCCAACTCAACAGACACCTTCGGAGATACCTGTAGAGCACCTTTATGATCACCCAGTTACGTTGTGACGTTTGATAGCACACAAGGTATTCCTCCGGTATCCGGGAGTTGCATGATCTCATGGTCGAAGGAATATGTATTTGACATTACGAAAGCAGTAGCAATAAACGGAACGATCATATGCTATGCTAACGGATGGGTCTTGTACATCACATCATTCTCCTAATGATGTGATCCCGTTATCAAGTGACAATACATGTCTATGATTAGGAAACCTTAACCATCTTTTGATCAACGAGCTAGTCTAGTAGAGGCTCACTAGGGACACTGTAATTGTTTATGTATCCACACATGTATTTAAGTTTCCGGTCAATACAATTCTACCATGAATAATAAACCTTTATCATGATTAAAGAAATATAATAATAACCACTTTATTATTGCCTCTAGGGCATATTTCCAACATTAGGGTGTTTGGGTCCCATGAATCGACTCTCGACAGGACTTTACTTATCCAAAACAAACATTAGTGGCTTAGATTTTCTCTCGAAGAAATGTTTCTTTTATTGGATCTCCGCTTGTTCCTCAATCTTCGAAGAATATGGTGTGGGATTAGAGGCCAAAAAAATTACATGCAAACATACGGCTAAGGCTTTTTGTAAGCTTACATTCCCAAGCGGCAATCAAATGAAGGCGTGAAAGCAGTAGCTTGATCACAAGGCAAGTGCTTGCTTATGCTTTGTGTACAAGTCGGCCTTCCTAGCAAATTGTGCACGGTGAGCATCGTTTTTACTTATTTATAAGTTGTATTCTTCATTTTTTTCAGTTTATGGTGTGCTGAAACACTAAACTATTTGTTCGCCATGTCAAGCGAAAGACTTAATCGAAGAAAGTTTTAAGTGAGTTTGTTGTAGCATTATAGGTCGTCAGGCAACCGGAAGGTTGCCATGAATACGGCTGGGAGACCAAAGGCAGTAATAAAACAACAACGAAGTGTTCCAGCGACCAACCATGATGCTCGTCTGCACATAAGGCAGACATTGAACGAAGGTTATACATAGATCCTTTGATATCCTCGGCAATCTGAGACTACACCATCACAACAACTCTAGTGGCACAAGGTGAAGAATAAGCATCTAACTGAAGTTTTACAACTTGGAAAGATGGCCCAACGAATAATGATTCTTCTATCTGGGATAACATGCTCAGAATTTACTAGAGTTTGAGTGACTTTATGCAACATCGGTGATCAGTTGAGGGCAAACGAGAAGCTATTCAAGAACATAATAGTCTAACTCAAGTGGCTTCCGTCAGTGGTTAAGGTTCGAGGCAGATATGGTTCTTGGGTTTCATCCTTTCATGCTCTTGGCCACCTTCACTGACTATCGAAGAAAGAAGCGACGGTTCAACATACTATGTTACAAGAGGTGTCTTCGTGCCACAGTGTTCACAATGGCATTATGTGCTCACCTATAATGGTGATGACTTATGCAACTCCTCAAATCCTTTGAGGTTAGCCCGGCCTATGAAGCAATAGCATGTTGCAACTTCTTTACTACAGAAATTCGAGTTTCAAACGATGGTGTTGGCGGCAACGAATATAGATGCCTTTAATAGAATGTGTATTTCTGTTTGGATTTGCATTCTATTTCTTTTCATTTTGGAGATTCGTCAGCTTATGTTAAGCAGTTCGCGAACCAGGTCATGTCTTTCCTTTAAGCTCAGCTCGGCCTATTGTAAGCCCAACTAAGAACTCATTCCATGAGCCTAGTGATACGTCTCCAACGTATCTATAATTTATGAAGTATTCATGCTATTATATTATCCATCTTGGATGTTAATGGGCTTTACTATGCACTTTTATATTATTTTCGGGACTAACCTATTAACCCAGAGCCCAGTGCCAGTTTCTGTTTTTTCCCTTGTTTCAGTGTTTCGCAGAAAAGGAATATCAAAAGGAGTCCAAACGGAATGAAACCTTCGGGAGCGTGATTTTTGGAATGAACGTGATCCAGGAGACTTGGAGTTGAAGTCAGGGAAGCTTCGAGGTGGCCACAAGGCAGGGAGGCGCGCCTGCCCCCTGGGCGCGCCCCCACCCTCGTGGGCCCCTCGTGGCTCCCCTTACCGACTTCTTTTGCCTATATATATCCATATACCCTAAAAACATCGAGGGACACAATAGATCGGGAGTTCCGCCGCCGCAAGCCTTTGTATCCACCAAAAACCAATCGGGACCCTGTTCCGGCACCCTGCCGGAGGGGGGATCCCTCACCGGTGGCCATCTTCATCATCCCGGCGATCTCCATGACGAGGAGGGAGTAGTTCACCCTCGGGGCTGAGGGTATGTACCAGTAGCTATGTGTTTGATATCTCTCTCTCTCTCTCTCTCTCTCTCTCGTGTTCTTGAGGTGGTACGATCTTGATGTATCGCGAGCTTTGCTATTATAGTTGGATCTTATGATGTTTCTCCCCCTCTACTCTCTTGTAATGGATTGAGTTTTCCCTTTGAAGTGATCTTATTGGATTGAGTCTTTAAGGATTTGAGAACACTTGATGTATGTCTTGCATGTGCTTATCTGTGGTGACAATGGGATATCACGTGATCTACTTGATGTATGCTTTGGTGATCAACTTGTGGGTTCAGCGACCTTGTGAACTTATGCAGGGGTTGGCACACGTTTTCATCTTGACTCTCCCGTAGAAACTTTGGGGCACTCTTTGAAGTTCTTTGTGTTGGTTGAATAGATGAATCTGAGATTGTGTGATGCATATCGTATAACCATACCCACGGATACTTGAGGTGACATTGGAGTATCTAGGTGACACTAGGGTTTTGGTTGATTTGTGTCTTAAGGTGTTATTCTAGTACGAACTCTATGATAGATCGAACGGAAAGAATAGCTTCGTGTTATTTTACTACGGACTCTTGAATAGATCGATCAGAAAGGATAACTTTGAGGTGGTTTCGTACCCTACAATAATCTCTTCGTTTGTTCTCCGGTATTAGTGACTTTGGAGTGACTCTTTGTTGCATGTTGAGGGATAGTTATATGATCCGATTATGTTATTATTATTGAGAGAACTTGCACTAGTGAAAGTATGAACCCTAGGCCTTGTTTCCTAGCATTGCAATACCGTTTGTGCTCACTTTTATCGCTTGTTACCTTGCTGTTTTTATATTTTCAGATTACAAAAACCTATATCTACCATCCATATTGCACTTGTATCACCATCTCTTCGCCGAACTAGTGCATATATACAATTTACCATTGTATTGGGTGTGTTGGGGACACAAGAGACTCTTTGTTATTTGGTTGCAGGGTTGTTTGAGAGAGACCATCTTCATCCTACGCCTCCCACGGATTGATAAACCTTACGTCATCCACTTGAGGGAAATTTGCTACTGTCCTACAAACCTCTGCACTTGAAGGCCCAACAACGTCTACAAGAAGAAGGTTGTGTAGTAGACATCACCTAGCCACTGTTTCGTTCTAGCCTGCTCTTATAGGACCTCTTTTTTTGAAAAAAAAAATCTTATAGGACCTCTTATTCCGAGCAGTACATGCCGCGAAGACTCAGAACGCGCACCACCTGCTCCCCCGGGCGCCCTTTTGGGCCGACCGGGATGCCCACAATTTTTTATTTCTTTTTTTCCTTTTCTGTTTTCTTAATAATTGTGGATTTTAAAAAAGTTCTCAATTTCAAAACAAATCAAAATAGTGTTCTCAAATAAAAAATCACGATCTAATTTTTGTTCATCAATAAAAACTATTCAACTTTATTGTTAAAAATTGTGAATTTGGAAATTATTTGTGATTTCAAAAGTGTTCATGATTTAAGTAAATCACAAATTTGGAGTTGTTCCTAAAATGAAAAAGAAAAAGGAAAAAAAGAAAAAAAGAAAGAAATAAACGATGACGAGAAAAGAAACAGAGATGAAAAAAATAAAAAAATAAAAAGGGAAGGAAAAGGAATAAAAATAATAAGAAACTGGTTCAGCAAAGGTTCTAGAACCTTCCCCAAACAGATTTTTAAGATACCTTCCCCAAGCAGGTTTTTTTTTTTGAGAAATTCTTCCCCAAACAGATAGGGGAAGAAACCTAGAATGGACCGTCCAAACAGAGGACCAGACGAGCGAGCAGGTACGCGCTAGGTGGCTATTCAGCGACCTACGTGTCAAATAGGACTAGCCTGCTCTTTCTTTTAGGCCTTCTCTTACTTTTAAGACCAGACTCTCTAAAGAAAAACCTATAAGCCCTTGTGCTAAGGGAGTTTTAGAACTTTCCCAAATCTGATAGGGTAAGAAAACGAAGATCATTAATTAAGAAACACTTTGCAAAGGTCACTCTCACCTTCTCAGATTGCAACAAGTGGCGCACTTGCGTCATTTGTCGCAACCTAAGAGTTTTCCTTTTTCCGTAGACCCGTTTATTCAAAACGTTTTCTCTCTTAAATCGCGTGTTCAAATCTCAAACGTTTTCACCGTTGGATTTCTCACGTCGAGATCTCCAAAACTAAACCCCATGTTGATATGGTTTTGACGGAAAAAAATTCACGAAAAAATGGACGAAAAAGTTGAATGAAAAAATCAAACCGGGAGCACGTTTTTTGTCTTTCCGAAAGAGGCACGTCTGTGCCTCTCGCCGAAGCAAATCTGTGCCTCCACGATTAGTAAACGTGTGCCTATTGCGGAAGTAAAAAAAGAAAACACATTTTTTTTCATTTTTTGAGAGGCACAACCGTGCCTCTCGCAGAAGCAAAAAAAAAGAGAAAATATTTATTTTTCCCATTTCGGAGAGCATGACCGTGCCTCTCGCGGTAGGAAAAAACAAGAAAACAAGTTTTTTTCGTTTCCGAGTGGCACGGCCTGGAAGGCAAATCCGTGCATCTCGCGAAAGAAAAAAACATGCTTTTTTTCGTTTGACGAACTTTTTTCACGAAATATTTGCAAAGGTCAATCCCACCTCCTCAGATTGCGACAAGTGACGCACTTGCATCACTTGTCGCAACCTGAGAGTTTTTCCTTTTTTTCCGTAAATCTGTTTATTCAAAACGTTTTATCTCTTAAATCGCGCGTTCAAATCTCGAACATTTTCACCATTGGATTTTTCACGTCGAGATCTTCAAAACTAGACCTCATGTTGATATGGTTTTGACAAAAAAATCACGAAAAAAAGACGAAAAGCCGAACGAAAAAACCGAACCGGGAGCACGTATTTTTCTTTTCGAAAGAGGCATGACCGTGCCTCTCGTCGAAGCAAATCCGTGCCTCAACGAGAAGTAAACCCGTGCCTATTGCGAAAGTAAAAAAAACACATTTTGTTTTCGAGAGGCACGACCGTGCCTCTCGTGAAAGCAAAAAAAAGAAAACATATTTTTTCCCGTTTCCGAGAGCATGTCCGTGCCTCTCGCAGAAGGAAAAAAGAAGAAGAAAAACAAGTTTTTTCCGTTTCCGAGTGGCACGGCCCGGAAGGCAAATCTGTGCCTCTCGCGGAAGAAAAAAACATTTTTTTTCCTGTTTTGACAAACTGTTTTTCTTGAAATATTTGCAAAGGCCACTCCCACCTCTTCCGGTTGCGACAAGTGGCTCACTTGCGTCACTTGTCGCAACCTGAGAGTTTACCTTTGTCCGTAGATCCGTTTATTCAAAACATTTTATCTTTTAAATCGCGCGTTCAGATCTCAAATGTTTTCGCCGTTGGATTTCTCACGTCGAGATCTCCAAAACCAGGCCCCATTTTGATATAGTTTTGACGAAAAAATTCACGAAAAAATAGATGAAAAAGCCAAACGTAAAAACCAAACCGGGAGCACGTTTTTTTTCTTTTTGAATGAGGCATAACCGTGCCTCTCATCGAAGCAAATCTGTGCTTTCATGAGAAGTAAACGTATGCCTATTGCAGAAGTAAAAAAGGAAAATATATAGTTTTTTCATTTTTCGAGAGGCGCGACCGTGCCTCTCGCGGAAGAAAAAAAAATAACATATTTTTTTCCCGTTTCCGAAAGCATAACCGTGCCTCTCGCGCAAGGTAAAAAAAGAAAAACAAGTTTTTCCCGTTTTCGAATGGCACGGCCCGAAAGGCAAATCCATGCCTGTTGCGGAAGAAAAAAAATATTTTTTTTTTCATTTAAGAGAGGCACAACTCGCGGAAGCTGCGTCTCGTGCAAGAAAAACTAGCAGGAACGTCGATTGGCCCACTGGGAGCGGAGACTTCGGGAACTCTCTCCCGCCATCGCCAACATCTGAACACGCTCGAAACCTCTCGACCGCTCTTGTCTGACGAACCTTCTCGCTCGCTCGCCACCTCTCCACCTTCCGCCGCTTCCCAGCTCTCCCAGCCCTTATAAATGGAAGACACCCTCGCCGTCCGTCGTCATCAAGTCAGTCACTCGCATTGTCACATTCCACAAGGCAACAAATCACGACCCACGAGATCGAAGAATACACGCCGACACAGAGCGCTTGCGCGCACACACAATCAGCGAAACATCTCAGGGAAGTGCGTCCTCGAGCTCGGTAGCAATGTCGACTCGATGCTTGTTGGCGCTTGGCTGCATTGCCGTGGCGGTAATGTCGCTCGCCGTGGCGCCGGCGGACGGCGCGATCCTGCCTTGGTTCGGGAGCGGCGGCGGCAGCCGCGGCGCACGCGATGACGCGGTGGCGTCGCCGCTCCAGGACGTGGCCCTGCTCGCCGACCCGTTCCGGATCCTGGAGCACGTGCCATTCGGTTTCGACCGCGACGACGTGGCCATGGTGTCCATGGCGCGCGTGGACTGGCGCGAGACCGCCGACTCCCACGAGATCGTCGTCGACGTGCCAGGGATGAGGAAGGAGGACCTGAAGGTGGAGATCGAGGAGAACCGGGTGCTGCGGATCAGCGGCGAGCGGCGGCGGGAGGTGGAAGAGCGGAAGGGCGACCACTGGCACCGGGAGGAGCGCTCCTACGGCAAGTTCTGGCGCCAGATGCGCCTCCCCGACAACGCGGACCTCGATTCCATCGCCGCGAGCCTTGACGCCGGCGTCCTCACCGTGCGCTTCCGGAAGCTGGCGCCCGAACAGATCAAGGGCCCGCGCGTGGTTCGCATCGCCGGGGGCGACGACGGCGCCGCTGCGAAGAAGACCATCGGCGACGTCGGTGCCGCTGGAGGTGAAGAGCGCCAGACCAAGAAAATCGAGCTCTGAATCCTGAACTCTGCACTGCGCGGAGTGCCAATGTTCTTGCCACTTTCCAGTACGCGCTTGTCAGTTCCGCTTCTCAGTACAGCGTGTAGAAAAATGTGATGTACTACTATTTTTGAATGTAAAAGCGACACTGAGTGGTCGATCACTGTCGCATGTAAGAGAAGTTCACCGAGGAAATAAAAACCACAGATCACTTTGTTTTGCCCGTGTTGAGAACATTCACACTTAATTGATTGATTTTTCTCTCATCAATACATTCATTCACACTGAGATATACTATGAATCATCCAGATGGACCAGATCTATACATAACTATGTCTAGACATTGTCTGGATAGAGTGGTGGCATACTAACAGTGAGGTTTGTTTCCACAAGCATAAATTTATTTCTTCACCAACAGGAACATAGACAGGACAGGACAGAAGGTGGTTCATCCTAGATGACATTCTGGAATATGACCTTTGCGATGTGGCCATCAACCGTTTCAGGTGAGCAATGAGCCGAGTAATAGAAGCTTTTCACAACGTGAAGAAATGTCTGCCTGGTCTCTGTTGATGTCATGGCCACTCTGATGAACACGCCAAGATAGCTCTCGCATCTCGAAATCCACTTGCCGGTCCAAGTCCTCTGTACCCACACCTCCTCCTTTCTGTTTTTATCATTGAACACTTTTTGTTATAGCTAGTTTGACAGATCCCAAACAGGCATGCTACCCAAGCGGACGCATACATGTATACATGGATTCAGGGTATACGATGCTTGCACATACGCACCTGAGCATGAACTTTTGCGGCAAGCTTGCGGCAGATGGAAGAGGTGAGCTGCTCGAGCTGGGAGTACTCCCAAAGGTTCAGTTTCTGCTCGGCGGAGGCATGCCTTCCCGAGCAGATTTCGATTGTGCGAACCAACAGCAGTGCTGTATCCCTGTCAATGGATCTATGGCTCCAATTTGCAGTCCATGCCATGAGCCACTGCTTCCACTGCAGTTACCAAAGAAACAAGAAGCTCGGCTGCTTCATATCCAGTGAAGACTCAGCATCATAATACCAGCTGTATATAAGCGTAGGGTTTGACGAATATTACAGCTTCACGAAGGCTGCTGGAAGCGTCGTCAAAGGAAACAAGGTCGATAAGCTCTTCAAGGTTCTCCGTTGAATCCTTTGGTCCCCTGCAACTGCAATGCGTGCACACAACCAGGCACATGTTACAATTTTTTCTTTTGAAAAACGGAGGGGAAGATCCTTGGCCTCTTAATCGAGTGATGCACGCAGCCGTATATTATTAATTATTAATAATACTGAATAAATTAGTTTATAAAGAGGAAAAACCAAAAAAGAAAGAAAAAACCTTGAGGCCAGCCACATAGAACACCTCGCGATTGTGGCATCCCCAAATCTAGACATATTCCATAAAACCAGATTTCGGAGAAGGAAAACTGTGAAGCTGCATACCCTGTGTATCGGTAGTGAGAGGTCACCGCCTCGGCAAGCACCGCCATGCGAGCCCATGCTAGACGCTCTGATGCTCGGCTTGGTTCGAAGATGTTTGCTGCGGCTAAGAAGTAGGTCGTCAGTGCGCTCTTTGGAGTCCCACCATACCTTTGCAGGCGGTTCCTGAAATACCACCTGCGCATACATGTAAGCACTCCTGGAATAAGTATAGTTGTCATGTATATATGTGCTAGCTAATTAGTTGAACTTGAGGATAGAGGTGGCAAAAGTGCATGTGACCAACTTTCTGAGGCCATTCCACTCAAGTCGGGAGAGCCTTTGGTATTCTCAGAAATCAGCTTTTGCCATTTTAAGGTACAGGTCATTGCTCACAAGATCCATTCTGAAAAATTGAAGTGTCAGAACCAAGGGGGTGACCAATATTTGGCCACCGGAAATTTCTATTAACGATTGGTCTAGTATCACAAGTTAGCTGAATACTATTACCTCCGTCCCAAAATGTGTAGATACATCCGTATCTAGAGACAAGCTTTTTGAGACAGAGAGTACATATATAGGATGGTAATTACCTGTAGAGGACCTTGGCGATCCAAACATCGGTGCTGCCTCCATACTGATCAAGATACATCCTTGTTTCAATTCGGGGCAAACTTGCTTTCCAGGGGAAGTCCAATGTGTACTCGACCTGTTTTTACAAGTAGTACAACGCACCATAGAATTGCATATTACTCTGTTGTTTTCTGAAACTCTAAACAGTAGAAAAAATATTCTATGGTATTTTCAGAATAAGTATGGTAGAAAATATGG
>NC_057799.1:402550339-402584859 GCF_018294505.1 Triticum aestivum
GAAAAAAGGGTCAACCAATACCAGCTCTAGGCAACGTAATGACAGAAATTCAGAATTTGGATGCTATCCAAGCTTGGAAGCAAGTATTATGCTTCTTCCTAATTATGTGACGGAGAATGCTCAAATCTCCTTGAACGAAACAAAGTTTGGATTTGTATTTCTGAAGATTTTTTCATTTCTTTGCAACCAATGTTCCGGCAGCCAAGAGTGATGATATCCATGGCAATGGCTTGGGCAATTTTTATTGTCAATGGTCTAGCTGAATTGCTCAGAAATAACTAGAGTTGGTTGGCACATACCTCACCTAGCAGGTCCTTGGTGATGATCCACTTGTCATACAACTTGTTGGAGGCATGTCTCTGTTTGAGAAATGCTCGACAATAGCACCCAGCCCGTGCCAAAACGTCATCATCACCTGGGAACATGAGCTGAGAAGCACGGTATGTGTTGTACATTGGGGTGACAGATGCGTGGTTGGTCTCCGTCTCCATGGAGAAGCAGAAGAACTTGTCGTCCTGCTCGAAGTGCTTAAACACGGCTGCATTATTGTAGATGCACATTAGTCAAAGTAGATCCAACATGACATAGTTGCATGCCAAAGCACCATCTAGATGGAGTAGTTACATGGAGTGACGTCGTAGCCATGCAGACGGAGCAGACGGAAACCCATGGCCGTGTCATCAATATCCGTGATTGGGCAGTGCACGGTATGAGCTAGTCCCTTCTGAGTCCAGCGGCTGTTCAAAGTGTACACATATAGCTCCTCTCAAACTAGCATCCATGCCTTTCAAATTATTTGAAGTTCTATTTTTTAAGTTGAACATAAGCGTAAATTCCCTGACTAGGAGGGATGTGATAAGTCGTCCTAAGGAGTAAGGAGCAAGGACCTCTAGGGGTAGAGGATATAGAGATTAGAAATAAGTGTGTTAAGAAAATGTATATATATAAGATAATCCCTCTGCTCACTATTATAAGATGGTCTATCTTTTTTCTAAGAGAAAAGTATGTTTTTGGTCCCTTAAGTTTCCCAAAAGTAAAGATTTGGTCCCTTAAGAATTTTTAATAGACATTTGGTCCTTCAAAAGTCTCAATACCAGATAAGTTTGGTCCAAAACCAGATTTTGAGCACGTTGACCTGGTTTGACGGATGAACAGTAAATTCAAAAAAAAGGAAACAATTTTTAAAAAATCTGAAATTTTATGACAACCAAGATGCTTGGGTGTGCTAGGTGCATGTAAATTTTTGTGGTCAAATACACCCGAGGAGCTCTAGCAAAAAAACACAAATTTTGGCTTTTTTAAGCCATAATTTGTTTTTTTGCTACGGACTCCTTGAATGTCAAAACACCACACAAATTTTCACGCACCTAGCGCACCCAAGCTTCTTGGTTGCCACAAAATTTCAGTTTTTTCTTTCAACTTTTTGCTATTTTTTAATTTACTATTCATCGGTCAAACCCGGTCAACATGGTCAAAACCTGGTTTTGACAAAACTTATCTGGTTTTGAGACTTGAAGGACCAAATGTCTACCAAAAAACCTTGAGGGACTAAATCTATACTTTTGGGGAACTTGAGAGACCAAAAACATATTTTGCTCACTCGTTTTGAGAAGAGAAATGTCGTTTTAGCGTGTAGGTAAACCTTGAGCGACCCAATGTCTACCACAAACATTGGACGTAAGTAAACACGTTTAGTGTGTTTGTTCAATCATTTCGGTCTGTATGTATCTCATATTAAAATATCTAAAACATCTTATAATAATGAACGAAGAGACTACTTACTAAGATCAGAGTTTGATAGGACTTGCTAGGAATAAATACCTATAATCTAAAACTCTCGCTGAGGTTCAGGCTGAATCAACCAATTCATCCTTCTTGAAAGGTATCATGGGAGTCGAGAATGAATTCTTTTACAAATGGGCATTTGTGGTAGGCAATGACCTAATTACTAGGTTCTGAGAAGATGTATGGTTGGGTCATATATATATTTGATAATATCTTATGATACTTTGATGGTTTGGCCACGCTAATTATTCCCTCCAGTCCGAATTAATTGAGGCAGCCTGTATACAATGTAAGTATTGTATAGAGGCTGCGTCAACTAACTTGGATAGGGGGGAGTAACTAGTTTTATATAGGCCGGACAAGTAGTTAGGCTAAAAATCTTGACTGAATGTATTTTAGGACCCAGTTCACGTTACCTGTAAATAAAATCTAAGCATTGCTCAATTTCAGCTGTGAAGTGCTTTGATATCCCTAGACGCATCAGCCGATCGACCACCCATAGTTGCTCAAAATTATCCATAGAGTGGCAACAGGGCACTGGAAGAAAAGGAATTTATTTGAATGGCAATATTAGTATGGGCCAGTGCAAGGGAAAATTGTGCATTCGTGCTGGTTGTGCAAGAAGTAGTGATTTTACCTCCGCCCTTGAACTTGCTGACGAGATGTTCCAGGAATGCAAGACATTCCTTGTCGCCGGTGCGACTGAGTGCAGCAGCTGTGGCAGCATGCGAGGAATAAAAGGAGCCGTCCGGAAAACGCAACTTGAGTAGCTTTTCCCAGTCCAGTTGCAAGGCTGCTATTCCTTCCACGCTGAAAAGTAGTGTCGTTGGTAGGGCGTGTACATCCAGAGGTATCCTACAATTTGAGTCAGATGATTGCTTAGTAACATATCAATGTACAAATGAAATCCAGGTTTAGGCATGTAGGTACGCATACTTAGAGAGCTTTAGATTCCTCTTGACATATATCTCTTCCAAAACAGGATGATTATACCGGATGTCCAAATCCAGGTCCTTGGCCTTCTCTAGGAGGGCTGGGAAGTTAATCTCGAAGCCGGATGGCATCCAGTCTTGTGTTAGAATTAGAGATATATTTTTGTAATCTCAAACTAACTCTATATCTTCCTCTCCCGTAGTTTCTCCTATCTCCTTTGTAACAAACCGAATCCCCAAGAGATCGGTAATCTTCTTGTAAGCCACGGCAGGGGCGTTTCCTGCCCCAGATCAATATATACACATGCGGCTCCCTCACGAGGGAGTAGGAACGCTTCCCATCTAACATGGTATACAGAGCCATCCTCTTCCTATCGATCTAGCCAGCTACCTCCTTCCTCGATCGCCCTCACCATCCTTCCTCGCTCACCCTCGCCATGTCGTCGTCATCAACCGTCTCCCTCAACCTTGGCGCTCTCCCATCAGAGAAGCTCACCAAGACCAATTTCATCCTATGGAAGGCACAGGTTATGCCGGGCCTGCGAGGACCGCAGGTCACCGGCCTCCTGGACGGATCAGACGTAGCACCATCGAAGACGGTGCAGCAGCAGCAGACGGACAAAACCGTCACCACCGAGCCCAATCCTCTGTACGCTCAGTGGATATCGAAGGATCAACAAGTTCTTAGTCACCTCCTGAACTCCCTGTCAATGGAGATTCTCGCCCAAGTTGCGAGCAAGGAGACGACCTTCGATCTCTGGACTGCCATCACCACCTTGTTTGCCTCGCAGTCCCAATCGCGCATCACCAATCTGCGGATCGCCATCACCAACACCAAAAAAGGCTCTATGTCTAGTAGTGCCTTCATCTCCAGGATGAAGAACCTGGGAGATGAGCTTGCAGCAGCAGGACGCCCCGTCTCGGACCCTGAGATGGTGGATTACGTCCTCGCTGGGCTTGACAGGGACTATGACCCTGTTGTGGCAGCCATTGGCGCAGTTAAAAACCAGATTTCAGTAGATGATCTGTTCGCCCAGATTGCAGCGTTTGATCAGCGCGTGGAGATGCTCGGTGACGGTCCAAATGCAGGATTCAAAACCTCGGCAAACCTAGCCTACAGGGGCGCGGGCGCGGCTACAACAGAGGCCGTGGGCGTAGCAACAGCAGGGGGCGCGGCCGAGGCAGGCGACCCTCCCCAACTCCATCTGGTAGAAATAGCAGCGGCAGTGGTGGCCGCGGTCGTCCACAACAACAGCGTCAGCAGGTTCGAGACTATTCAGAATGTCAGATTTGCTTCAAACATCATCCAGGAGGTGCTCGTGATTGTTGGCATCGGTATGATGATGAAGATGAACATGAGGAGAAGGGGGCTAATATGGTCACCGACTCCTATGGTGTCGACACCAACTGGTATGCGGACACGGGCGCCACAAATCACATCACAGGGGAGCTCGAGAAGCTGACGATCAGAGACAAGTATCGTGGACACGACCAAGTGCATACTGCTAGCGGTTCTGGTATGAAAATCACTCACGTTGGTAGTTCAATTGTCAAAACCCCCATAAAGAATTTGCATCTAAAAAGAGTTCTATATGTCCCTTCAACATCAAAAAATCTCCTTTCAGTTCATAGATTTACTCTTGATAATCGTGTTCTTATTGAGTTTTATCCTTATTTCTTTTGGTAAAGGACTTGGACACGAGGAGAGTGCTTCTTAGGGGCAAGTGTGTGGGAGGTCTCTACCCACTCATATCTTCGTCATCATCACTGAATAAACAAGCTTTTGTTGCTGTCAAGCCTTCTTCAGCAAAGTGGCACAGTAGATTAGGTCATCCTTCATCAGCTATTGTCAAGCTCGTTCTTAGCAAGAATAAACTTCCCCACTCTCATGAGTCTAATGTTGAGTCTATTTGTGATCCATGTCAACAAGCTAAAAGTCATCAGTTGCCATATCCTATTTCATTTAGTGTTTCTACTGCACCTTTGCAACTTGTTTTTTCTGATGTCTGGGGGCCAGCTCCCACCTCTGTTGGTAGACACTCGTATTATGTTAGCTTCATCGATGACTATAGCAAATTTACATGGATCTATCTTCTTAAGAAACGATCCGAAGTGTTTCAAGTTTTCAAGAACTTTCAAAACCCCGTTGAGCGGAAACTAAACACTAAGATTATTGCTATGCAAACCGACTGGGGAGGTGAATACAATAAACTCAATCTCTTTTTTCAAGAGCTTGGCATATCACATCATGTATCATGCCCTCATGCACATCAACAGAACGGCTCGGCCGAAAGGAAACATCGCCATGTTGTTGAAGTAGGGTTAGCTCTACTAGCAAACGCATCCATGCCACTAAAGTTCTGGGATGAGGCATTCTTGACTGCCACATACCTCATTAATTTACTCCCTAGTAAAGTCATCAAGTTTGAAACTCCCATCACACATCTTTTTGGTACAACTCCTGACTATAAAACACTTCGTGTCTTCGGTTGTGCTTGTTGGCCTAACCTTCGCCCATACAATACACGTAAGCTTGCATTCCGTTCCAAAAAGTGTGTGTTTCTTGGATATAGTCCAATCCACAAAGGAGTCAAATGTCTTGATGTTTCCACTGGTAGAGTTTATATCTCTCGAGATGTTGTGTTTGATGAATCTGTTTATCCTTTTGCATCTCTTCATCCCAATGCCGGAGCACTTCTCAAGAAAGAATTACTTCTTCTTCCACCACATCTCCAAAACATTGATCATGGGGGCGACAATTGTACTAACCCAACTGATGATCCTACTAGTGGAACCATGTCTCCTTGTATGCAGGATCATGCAGCAGAAATCGGTGCAGAAATTGGTGCAGAAAATGCTCAAAATTTTGAAGAAAACGAGCTTATATTGCATGTGCCAGAAGAAGACGGAGCAGGCGCGGAGCACGAAGCAGATCCGCCGTCACCTAGAACTCCTGTGCGCCAGGTCGCCTCGGATCAAGCGCGCATATTTGCTCTGGATCGCGCGCCAGGCAGGAGCATGCAGCGCCAGTTGGAGGGCGACGCGTCACCGCATCGCGACGAAACTCCGCGCCCCGCACCGCGTCCCACGCGCGGGCCCAACGCGTCGACAGCGATAGGCGGATCCGGGTCAGCATCGGGATCCCTGACCCACGCGCGCGTGCAGGCCAGCAGCGCAAGATCTTCTGCGGCTGCTGCTTCTGGTGGGTCGGCCACATCACAGGCCACACGGCTCGGATCGGGATTCGCTGTGGAAAGCGAATCTGAGGCATCCCCAGGATCCTCTGCGGCTAGTCCTGCTGCATCAGCTTCTGTGCCACCTCTAGCTACGGCTCCACGTGTCACGACTCGACTTCAGAAAGGTATACGAAATCCAAAGGTTAGAACTGACGGCACTATTCCATATGGTATGCTGTATATCACAGGAGAACTGGCAAGGTTAGAAGATGCCTTAGGGGATTCAAGATGGAAAAATGCAATGGATGAGGAGTACTCAGCTCTCATGAGGAACAAGACTTGGCATCTTGTACCTGAAAAACGAGGTAAAAATATTATTGACTGTAAGTGGGTTTACAGAATCAAGAAAAAGGCAGATGGCACCATTGACAGGTATAAAGCACGCTTAGTTGCAAAAGGTTTCAAACAGCGTTATGGTTTGGACTATGAAGACACCTTTAGTCCTGTTGTTAAAGCTGCAACCATTAGGCTTGTGCTAGCAATTGCTGTGTCCAGAGGATGGAGTCTGAGATAGTTAGATGTTCAGAACGCGTTTTTGCATGGTGTTCTGGAAGAGGAGGTTTACATGAGACAATCACCTGGGTATGAAAGTAAGAAAACACCTCATTATGTGTGTAAGCTTGACAAGGCACTTTATGGTTTGAAGCAGGCACCAAGGGCATGGTATTCAAGGTTGAGCTCTCAGTTGAAGTACCTTGGTTTTGTTGCATCCAAGGCTGATACATCACTGTTCATCTACAAAAAAGCAAGTATAACTATATTTGTGTTAATATATGTTGATGATATCATAGTTGCAAGCTCCTCTCAAAATGCTACTAATGCTCTTTTGAGTGATCTGAGTTCACAGTTTGCCTTGAAGGACCTTGGTGATCTATACTTCTTTCTAGGTATTGAAGTTAAGAAGATTCAAGATGGCATAGTACTGAATCAGGAAAAATATGCCACTGAACTCCTAGCTCGTATGGGGATGAAGGACTGTAAGCCTTCACCTACACCATTGTCTTCTTCAGAAAAACTTTCAGCTTTTGAAGGAGAGCCACTTAAGGAAGTAGAGAGCACAAGATACAGGAGTGCAGTAGGAGCTTTGCAGTATCTGACACTGACAAGACCAGATATATCCTTTGCTGTTAACAAGGTTTGTCAGTATCTTCATGCACCTACCACTGTACACTGGATAGCTGTTAAGAGAATTGTACGGTATATAAAGCACACTGTGAGTTTAGGTCTTCAGTTCAGACGCTCTAACTCATCCCTTGTTAGTGCTTTCTCTGATGCTGACTGGGCAGGATGCAGTGATGACAGGAAGTCAACTGGAGGTTTTGCAGTTTTCTTTGGCTCAAATCTCATTTCTTGGAGTGCCAGAAAACAAGCCACAGTTTCCAGGTCAAGTACTGAAGCTGAATACAAGTCACTAGCAAATGCTACTGCTGAAATCATTTGGGTTGAATCATTGCTCAATGAGTTGGGAGTTAAGCAGCATCGTGTGTCATGTTTGTGGTGTGACAACTTGGGAGCCACATATCTTTCTGCAAATCCAGTGTTCCATGGCAGAGCCAAGCATATAGAAATTGATTTTCATTTTGTAAGAGAAAGGGTTGCAGAAAAGAAGTTAGACATACGATTCATTCCTTCCAGAGATCAAGTTGCAGATGGATTCACTAAAGCTTTGCCAGTCAAGCCCTTCGAGGAATTTAAGAAGAATCTTAATGTAGGATAGTTGAGATTAAGGGAGGGTGTTAGAATTAGAGATATATTCTTGTAATCTCAAACTAACTCTATCTCTTCCTCTCCCGTAGTTTCTCCTATCTCCTTTGTAACAAACCGAATCCCCAAGAGATCGGTAATCTTCTTGTAAGCCACGGCAGGGGCGTTTCCTACCCCAGATCAATATATACACACGCGGCTCCCTCACGAGGGAGTAGGAACGCTTCCCATCTAACATCTTGTTCCTCTTCTACCAACCTGCTCATATTTTCTTGGATAAATGACACACCTACAACAGAAATGGTCATCTCTAAATTACACATTTGGTCTTTCCTTTGAAAATGAATAAAAGATGTTGAGGGCTTGATATATGTGTTTTTTTAAGCGGGCTAACCCCCCTTTCCTTTACTTTTCTTTCTGAAAAGGAGGATGACCTCAGTCTATGGATCGAGCAATGCACGCCACTTTCTTTTACTAAGCATAACGAAAATACAACAATACTTTGACAGTCAAGAAAGGAGAAAGGGGGAGAGAGTTCAAACACCGTCAAAGAACCTGTACACTTTCAGCGAAGTGTACTATGGGGTGAAAACCTGACAACACCTTCAAAATACAGACTATAATACAAAGGGTGTGGCTGGTCTCAGTCGACTAAGACTTAATGAAGTCTCAGTCAAGTGATATAACATGTAAAAAGGAAAAAAAAAACTGTCTTTTTTTGCATGGATCTCAATGTAAAATTTCACAAGTATAGACAAAAACAAAGTCTCACTCGACTAAGATCAACAAGATGATATATATGTTCTTGAAGAAGAAATCATGTATCTAGTATATGAGTGTTGTATCAGTGGCTCTCCTTTGGTAATATGATGATACCACGAACAAGAGTTGATTAAGTTAGGCTTACTTCTCAGTTTTTTCTCTTTTTCGCTTGTGCAAATATTTTCCCTTTGTCTGATTAATGAACAAAATAAGAAGCCGTGTAGGTAAAAGGAGAAGTTTGATCAAAACGAAGCTCTTTCACAGTTGTCGCTGTCAATGTTCCAAGACTTAACTGCCACCACACAAGCTAGGGTGCTGATCATCCGATCTTGGACCATAAAGAAAGCAGGATCACCCCACAAACCATCTGGTAGTTGATTTTGAACAATCCAGTCGATGCACGAGGGGAATTGCGGTCCATCTCCTCCGTCAAGGTTCTTAACAAGGGCGACCAACGCCGTGTCGTAGGCTGAAACATTCATTGACGTCTCAGCATCGCCCAATGACCTCAGTGCCATTCTTATGTCATTGATCATCTGCTGCATCTCGCTTGGTTCACCCTGTAGGAAGTTTTGTTCAGGGTTCGTTCAATATGTATGTTTGTCAGCTTGTGCGTAATAGTATTGGTGATTATTCAGCTCAAAATGAGTTACTTCATATGTATATAAGCTCACCGTGTGTTGTATGTATTCACCACCTTTCCATTCATGCACTTCCGCCTCAGGATATGATGGAGATTTGGTACTTAGCACGAGCCCTGAATATATCAGGCATGACAAGCGGAAAAGAACATCCAAGTCATATGGAATATCAAGTTAAAATGATGAACATAACCACATTATCACTATTAGATGTGGTACGCGTAAAGAAATTTCCGGCCTAAATTTCTAGTTCAACATCACTCCAAAGTCCCAACCTTAGGGGGGCTTGTCTGGTTTTAAAAACGAAGGATCAAATCCACACTAATCAACAAGTTAAGGAACGGAATATGTATTATTGTTTTCATAGATCATGATTACCGCATCGTCGACGCCGAGAGTGTAGGTGCAGGGAAAGTTTTTGCCATGGCTCGGACGTCGGCTCGTTGAGCACCAGAACATGTCGGACTGCAGCGGTAAACGTCGCCATATCCTTCGACTCTCCGGCCCCTGCCCCCTTTTGTGGCAACCTTTCTGGATGTTGGCTTGTCGCTATCATTGAGGAATAGGAAATCTTTGATAGCTCCATGGTACCGCTTGTTTCTAAATCGAGATAGCTATCATGCATCCTCATCAAGCTTGTCAACCCCTAATTTAGTACTCTACAAGAACATATATGTTCTGTTTCGAGGTATCTCGTACAAGAATCTTACACAGGACTAACGGACAAATGCACTGATCACGTCAGAAACGATGCTCGTTTTCCTTTAAATAAATAAACGCATTGACCTTACGGCATCTTTAACGGTGATCAACGGTCGGGTGCCTTCAAAAATGTCCACAGAGTGTTCGTACGTCTCTGCGGACATTCGGCCGGACGTCGCCCATTCAATGCAATCATTCAGGCTAACTTCCATGTACGACCTAAGTTAGACGTCCGTTTTATTCGAATTTTATCTTGGGACGGTATCCGGCTGTTTTACTGGATGCACTGATCATGCGCTCAACGCGCGAACACATCTAGTCTGTCACGGGCGGCCGAAGTCCCTATGTGTACATTTTTTTGACCACCGAAAACACATTTCTTTTATTTCATAAACGATATTTTGATACATTGTAGTACATAATTCACCAATTCTTCGCTAGAATAGCAAGATCAAAAAAATAAGAACCATAATTAGACATTTTAAAAGATATCAAACTTTCGTAACGGCTCCCACTAGTTGGATTAATATCTTCTCCATGTTTTTATTGTTGATCCGCGGCTTCTAGAGCTTGCACATGTCGGTGCAACAAACCCTGTTGCCCGGACTGTGCACAGGCGCGGGAACAAGATTGAAGCACCAACCCAAGTCAGAGTACAAGGGACTAAGAGATTCGAAGGACCAACATAAAGATTAGACGGACCAGGATCAAGCCAGAGAAGCAAGATACCATCAGGAGAAACGCCTCCTTTGCCGGGCAGGCGAGCCCAGCAAGGGGCGAGGCCACACCTAGAAGCAGACAACCAAGGCGTCCCGGCAGGGCCTGCCGGGACTCGTGGAGGCAAAACCACCTCACCAACCACTCCACCACGACCCACGTCGTCGATCAGTGCGGTGTCAAGCTGCAAAGTGATTAAGTGGCAACCATTCGCCACATGGCAACCACTTTCTACAGAAGGAACCCACAGACGACAACCGTCCTGCGACGTGTCAAGCAAGCAGGTGCGAAGCTGGCAAGATAGCCCGACAAGCCTTGCCGGACAACCAGCGATGTGACGTTGAGCGGTGCATTTAATGCGCCCTGTCAGCCCGCAGAGTTAGGTATGATACCACTGTTTGCTATCTTATCAGTGCATAATGACTACTTTGTCATTGTGGTGACCCCTTAATCTATAGAAGGAGGCCCATGACACCCGTAGAAAGAGTTAGAAGGTTGGATAACTCACACCCCCATAGGCGCGTAGCCGCTGTCACCCTTTGGCAACCCCTGCCGGGCAAGTGTACTATGCTCCACCACCATCTTTCCACCATCAATCCACCAAAGCAGGAGTAGGGTTTTACACCTCACGGCGACCCGAACCTGGGTAAAATTGCATGCGTGATCTCTGTGGTGCTGCCCCACGCTTGTCTGCTCTTTGTGCAACACGACGTCCCCCTGCCGAACCAGCAAGGGACCCTTCTAGTCCCATAGGTGGCTGTGGTTTCCCGCGACATCTTTGGCGCGCCAGGTAGGGGTCTCGCTTGCTAGAACCTGAAGGCGTGCGCAGCGCGTCATCTTCATCACCATCTTCATCTTCGACGCGCCATCGACCATGGCACCCAAGAAGAAACCCGGTCCTTCGGCTCACCCATCCACCTCGAAGGCTCTGTCGCCCGCGGCCTCTAACGCTGCGAGGGGTGCGGAGGCAACGAGGACACGGACGCTGCTGGGGATGTGGTCAGAGCAGGTGGCACCGTCACCACTTCCCCCGCGGCCGACGCGGGAGCAGGAGACATCTGAGGAGAGCATCATCAGCAACTCCCCGACGACCACGCTCCGCAAGGTATGGGTGAAGGGGTTACTTCATCTGCGCCCCTCTCTGCCGCCGATGGGCACAACCACAGCAACGGCGCACGGACCGGGGCGAATCGCCGCCCTCCGGCCGCTCCCGCCACGAGTGCGGTCGCAGCGCGTGTGCCTCCCCCGGGGCGGGTCGACCAAGACGCTGCGCCTGACGGAGCCGCTGGCCCTCGAGCGCCTTCGCCGCACCACATCCAGGTGGTCGCCCCGTAGCAGCAGCGGGGCTGCGGCACTACCGCCGCTGGCACCGTCAGGAGCCGAGCGACGGTGTGATCGACTTCTTCATCACGCATGCCAAGTACAGCTTCGGAGGCCATGGCGCGGGCTTAACTGTTGCTGAGGTTTCCGCCAGCGGCCGAGCTGATGGACGACTGGTGTGCCACCATCCAAAGTCTGCTCGGTTTCGCCGAAGCTGGGGGCTCACGGCGAGCCGGCCCGCCACGGCCTCCCCAAGCGACAGCAACGGCTCGTGCTGCTGACCGTACGGAAGGGGCCATCCCCATGGTGTAGTCCCCGCCACGGCAGCCAGCGCGAGCGCAACAGAATCAAGACCCCGACGACGTCTCGGTGGCCTCTTCTGACCCTCGAGCGCGTCCAGGCCAACGACGAGCCCTGAAGGATAGGCGGAGAGGAGACACGCGCATCGTTCTCGAGCAATGCCGCGACGACCTCCGCCGGACCGATGGGTGCGGCGGCCCCGACATGGACGAGCCCGTGCTCGATATTGGCGGGTGCCTACCTTTCGAGGTGTGTTGCCCTACCTTTACTCGTGAGTTGCGGCAAGTCCGTTGGCCGTCCGTTCGCACGTTCAAGCCAGAGATACCTAAGAAGTACGATGGGAGGCTGAACCCGGCAGAGTTCCTGAGCATCTACACCATCGTTGTTCAGGCTGCTGGGGGAAGAGATGAGAAGGTGTTTGCCAACTACTTCCCTTTGGCCCTCAAGTCCAATGTGAGGTCCTGGCTGATGCATGTACCGGAGAGCTCCATCTCGTCATGGGTTGACTTGTGCCATGAATTCATTGGCGCCTTCACTCGCGGTCATCAAGAACCCGGCAGGCCCAGCGACTTGCAGCTTCTCCAACAGAAGGAAGGAGAAACCCTTCGTAAGTATTTATAGAGATTCAGCAAAGTTCATAGAAATATCCCAAATATCCATCCGGTAGCCGTAATAGCTGCCTTCTAGTCCAATATGCGCACCCACCGGATTCGTTCCAAGATGAACGTGCAGTTGCCCAAGACTGTGAAGGAGCTCTACACATTGGTGGATAAGTGTGCTCGGATGGAGGAGGGAAGGAAGTTGCCTGGAGAGGAAGATTGCACCAATGTTGATTCAGAGGATGGTGATGAATCAACCAGTCAGAAGAGGAGCAAGAAACACAGTAAGAAGCGAAGGGATAAAGCAGTAATGACTGTTGAAGGATCAGGTACGCCTTGTACCGGCAAGAAGGCCAAAGCTGAGCCCCCCAGCAAGGAAGCTACCGTGTGCGCTGACTGCCGGGAAGCCGCTGCTGCCGAGAAAGCCGGCAAAGATGATGGGCCGTATTGCAAGATTCATCGGACCAAGGACCACGACCTTCAAGAGTGTTATTAGGTTCAGCAGCTTGTCAAGAGACAGAGAGCAGAGTATGAGAAGCGTGACAAGGAAAAGGGTCAAAATGTTGCTGACGGTAAGGGCCGAGGCGGTGATGTAAATCGCCCCGGCAAACCCCTTCGGAACCAAGGAAAGCCTGCCAGAGGTCGAGAGAAGGAACCCCGTGATGATGAGAGTGATGGAGGGATTGAAGAGGAAACCAGTGAGCAAGAGTTTCAGAAGGCCACTGACGCCCTGTGCATTGACGGGGGTGCATCTTTGCACACCTCTCACCGCCAACTCAAGCGGTGGGCGCGAGAAGTCAATGTCGTGGAACCAACGCCAGAGGCCCGAAAGCCGCTCAAATGGTCCCGTACGCCCATCATCTTTGATGAAGAGGATCACCCTAGCTGAACCACAGCGGTAGGGTGTTTGCCATTGTTGGTCTCCCCAACAATTCGCAACCTCAAGGTCACAAACATGCTAGTGGACGGCTGGGCCGGGTTGAATCTGATTTCTCCCGCAGTTATCAGCAAGCTTCAGATAGCAGAAGAAGAACTAGAGGTTACCGGCATGTTTCAAGGAGTTAATCCCGCAGGATCCATCCTAAGGGAAAGATCACGTTGCCGGTAACATTTGGGGGAGAGTTGAACTACCGGACCGAGAAGATTGTGTTTGATGTGGTTGACCTCCCCCTGCCGTACAATGGGATTCTTGGACGCCCGACCCTAGCTAAGTTCATGGAG
The DNA here is from genome assembly GCF_018294505.1 of Triticum aestivum. Classification (NCBI taxonomy): domain Eukaryota; kingdom Viridiplantae; phylum Streptophyta; class Magnoliopsida; order Poales; family Poaceae; genus Triticum; species Triticum aestivum. The sequence goes on from NC_057799.1 coordinate 402,564,259, forward strand.
GCATCCCACTATGCCTACAACACCTTAAACATGCATGGGCCACTGGGAGTCATCACCATCCCGTCAGATGAGAAGGACGCAATCATTTGTGTGGACAAGATGTACCGGGACGCGGTCGCAGCAGATGATTGTAGGGACTCCGGCAAAGAGTCCAGGAAGCGTGTCCCCACCGAGTGCACGGTACCCGTTGAGGATGTGCCGGAGTGCTCCAATAGCAAGAGATCCAAGGTTGCTGCACCCCAAGTGAAGAAGGTCCCGGCAGGGCTGGCTGGCGTTGATGTTACTTTCACTATCAACGCCACCCTTGATGACAAATAGGAAAGCCCACTCGTTGCCTTCCTGCGGGCAAATATCGATGTGTTTGCCTGGCAACCATTTGATATACCCAGTGTTCCCAGGGAGCTAATCGAGCACCACCTTGTTGTCTGCCCACACGACCGACCTATCAAGCAGAAAGTCCAGAAGCAGGCCTTGGAGAGGCAGCAGTTCATTATGGAAGAGATCAAGAAACTTGAGGCAGCTGATTTGGTCAGAGGAGTGTTGCATCCCACGTGGTTGGCAAATCCAGTGGTAGTCCGGAAGGCTAACGGGAAGTGGAGGCTTTGCATAGATTTCACGAATCTCAACAAGGCTTGCCCGAAGGACCCGTTTCCCTTGCCGCGTATCGATCAGATTGTGGATTCCACTTCAGGTTGTGATTTGCTCTCCTTTCTGGATGCATATTCTGGGTATCATCAAATCTTCATGCCCAAGGAAGATGAAGAGAAGACGTCGTTCATCACTCCATGTGGTGCGTACTGTTTTGTCCGCATGCCATTCGGATTAAAGAGTGCCGGGTCCACTTTTGCAAGGGCAATCCAAGTTGGTTTTGAGTCATAGCTGCACAGAAATATAGAAGCTTATATGGATGCCATTGTGGTCAAGACCAAGGATAGAGCCATCCTTATTCAAGATTTGGAGGAGACGTTTGCTAATCTACGCAAGATCAATTTGAAGCTCAACCCAGAGAAGTGTGTATTTGGTGTTCCCTCCGGCAAGCTGCTTGGGTTCTTCGTATCCCATCGTCGGATCGAAGCCCACCCCGACAAGATCAAAGCCATCGAGCAGATCCAAGCGCCAAGGACAGTTAAGGATGTGAGGCGTCTGACAGGATCCGTTGCCACACTAAGCAGATTCATCTCCAAGTCTGCCGAGCGCGCCCTGCTGTTCTTCAAAATTTTGAAGAAGGTAAGGCCTATGAAGTGGACCCCGGAAGCAGATGCAACTATGCAAGGGTTGAAGGCCTACTTGTCCTCTGTGCCTACCTTGGTTGCTCCCAAACCCCAGGAGCCGTTGCTACTGTACTTAGCGGCAACCAACCAAGTGGTCAGTGCAGCCTTGGCAGCGCAGCGAGAAGTGGATGAGACAGAGAGTGATCAGGGACCGGCAGAATCAGAGAAGGATCAGGACAGCAATGGGCACGTCAACGAGAGCAACCCCAAGGACGCGGCAAGGAAGAAAGTGGTGCAGCACCCAGTGTACTTCGCCAGCTCCTTGTTATAAGGGGCAAGATCGAGGTACTCTGGCGTGCAAAAGTTGATCTTTGGTCTCATCATGGCCTCAAGGAAACTGCGTCACTACTTCCAAGCCCATGAGATCACGGTTGTCACTCGTTTTCCGTTGCAAAGGATACTCCAAAACCCTGAGGCTACCGGCCGAATAGTGGAGTGGGCTTTGGAGTTATCTAGTATTGGTTTGAAGTTTGAGAGCACGTCAACTATTCAGAGCAGGGCATTGGCAGAGTTTATTGCAGAATGGACGCTAACCCCTGACTAAGAGGTGACAAAGACAGTTATCCCCGGCAAGGAATCGCCCCAAGAATGGATTATGTATTTCGATGGTGCCTTTTCCCTGCAAGGTGCAGGGGCTGGCGTGCTTCTTGTTGCCCCCCTCCGGAGAGCACTTGAAGTATGTGGTCCAGATGCATTTTGCCCGGGAAGAGGCAACCAACAATACAGCAGAGTATGAAGGGCTCCTTGTCGGGCTGAGGATTGCAGCAGAATTGGGAATTAAGAAGCTGATCATTCGAGGAGATTCACAACTTGTGGTGAGACAAGTCAACAAGGATTACCAAAGTCCATTGATGGAGGCATACGTCGAGGAAATGAGGAGATTGGAGGAGCACTTTGACGGATTGCAAATAGAGCACGTACCCCATGCGGAAAATAGCATACCTGATCAACTGTCAAAGTGCGTTGCGCAGAAGCTTCCTGTGGAACCAAGGACTTTTGTTCTCCATCTCACTCAGCCCTCTGTATCCCCAGCAATAATGGCCCGGGAAAGGAGAAAGTTGGACACCGGTAAGCCTCTCCCGGTAGAGCCGTCCGCTCCTGGCAGAGACCCTGCCGGAAACAACTCCTCACAGCCTGCTGGACCACTCCCTCCAGCCAGGCCCATGGACCCCGCGAACGAGGCTTGTGCTCCTGCAGCAGAGGAGGTGCCGCTAGTCCTCGTTGGCGAGCCCCAGGCTCCAACTTGGGCAAGGCACATTGTCCACTTCCTTCAAACCGGAGAGCTTCCCGGCGACCAAGATGAAGCTGAAAAAGTAGCCCGGAGGGCCAATATGTATCAATTTGTCGATGACACTCTGTACAGAAGGAGGCCCAACGGTGTGAAATTGAAGTGTGTCTGTCGGGAAGAAGGAAAGGAACTGCTGGATGAGATACACAAAGGCATGTGCGGCTCCCACATTGGATCAAGGGCATTAGTTGGGAAAGCATTCCGGCAAGGATTCTATTGGCCCACAGCCCTCCAAGATGTGGTTGAGCTAGTCACCAAGTGTGAAGCCTGCCAGTTCCATTCCAAGAAAACCCACCTGCCTGCCCAAGCTCTTCAAACAATCCCTCTATCATGGCCATTTTCGGTCTGGGGGCTCGATATCCTCGGCCCCTTCCCCCGAGCAATCAGGGGCTTTGAATTCTTGTTTGTTGCTATCGACAAGTTTACAAAGTGGCGGGAAGTGACTGCCGTGAGAAACGTGACTGCTTAGTCAGCTATCAAGTTCTTGAAAGAACTGGTGTGTCATTTTGGAGTTCCAGCAAGTATCATTACCGACAACGGCACCCAGTTCACGAGCCGCGCCTTCATGCAATATGTTCATGCCCTCGGATGCAAGATCTCATTTGTCTCTATGGCACACCCCCGGAGCAATGGACAAGCTGAGAGGGCGAACACTGAAGTGCTGCGCGGACTCAAGACGAGAACCTTTGATATGCTGCAGAAGCACAGCAGGCGGTGGATCGAGGAGCTGCCAGTAGTTCTCTGGTCCCTCAGAACGACACCAAACCGAGCTACCGGGGTAGACTCCCTTCTCCCTGGTCTATGGGGCAGAAGAAGTTATCCCACCGGAACTCATTTATGGGTCGCCTTGAGTGCTTGCCTACGATGAAGTAGCGCAAGATCAGCACCGGCATGATGATACTATGCTACTCGAGGAGAACCCTCTCCGGGCTGCTACGCGTGCTGCACGTTATCAGCAAGCCCTGCGTCGCTATCATAGCCGCAGGGCTCACGCCCGGTGTTTTGAGGAAGGTGACCTTGTCCTTAGACGCGTTCAGTCCGCCAAGGGTACAAACAAGTTGTCACCGAAGTGGGAAGGCCCTTACCGGGTAGTACGAGTCACCAGACCTGGCGTAGTCCGTCTGGAGACCGGAGATGGCATTCAGTTGCAAAACTCATGGAATATTGAGCATCTATGCAAGTTCTACCCGTAAGGCGCGGCTGTCGGGCCCTGCCCGGCAGCCACCCTTTTGTACAGGCCTTGCCTCAGCTGCATGTGACCCCTTGTACAAAGCCAGGGCAATGACCCTGTGCAAGATAAAATAAAGAAGCGCTGCGGGGCCCCCCCGACCAAGACTGCCTGCACGCATGAGCATTCCAAGATCACTGCATAAGCATTTCATGAGCATTTGCATATGCATATAGATAGGATCACATCCTGCATTCATTCTCATCTGCATGAAGCTGCAGGTTCCTGTCGTGAACTTGGCTTTGACAAGGAGTTGAGAAGATTGCCCGGCACTGCGATCCTCGGCAAGCCAAATAGATAAGTTCTACCTTCCGTCCATTAGTGTTCTGTAAGCTATAACTTGTGCATAAGAAAACCTCGCCACCCTTTGAGAGTTAGGTGTCCCATCCCTCACTCAAACGTTACTTCGGTCATGATGGTCGCAGTGGCCTTTGGTAAAAAGAAGTTGGCGGGGGGCTGGTCCCTTTGTCTGTTACCCGGTAGATGCAGCTCTCCGGCAGATAAAAAGGGTGCCCGCAGGATAGCCTGCCGGGGAAAACTCATTTATTTACATTAAAGAGGTATCTCACCTCTGCATGGACATACACATGCACGGGTTCCCGGCAAGGTTCATCTTTTTCATTAATATGCTGATATAAGTACAAGCATTACAGAACACAAACATGGACTCGAGAGATTACATTATTTGAATTAAAGTTTGGCAAATGCCTACAGGTTTAAGATTGATAAAAGATAAGTGCTCCGTAAACTCCTCTCCCTGTCCCTCTTGTCCCAGGTAGTGCGGTGGGAAGAGAAGGAGAGAGGGACGCGCACAGGCACGACGCCACCCCGATACTGTCGAGGCCTGCCGAGTGCAGCCTGACAAGATCGGGAGTGGCGAGGCTGCGAAGGAGGAAGATGGGAGGAGCACCGCGGCGGCTGAGGGAGTCCTGGACTAAGGGGTCCTCGGGCGTCCGGCCTGTTGTTCATGGGCCGGACTGATGGGCTTTGAAGACATGAAGGCCGAAGACTGTACCCGTGTCCGGATTGGACTCTCCTTGGCGTGGAGGGCAAGCTTGGCGACCAACTATGAAGATTCCTTCTTATGTAACCAACTCTATGTAACCCTAGATTCCTCCGGTGTCTATATAAACCGGAGGGCGTAGTCCAGATAGGACGTACTCATTACCATAGTCATACAGGCTAGACTTCTAGGGTTTAGCCATTACGATCTCGTGGTAGATCAACTCTTGTAATACTCATATTCATCAAGATCAATCAAGCAGGAAGTAGGGTATTACCTCCATAGAGAGGGCCCGAACCTGGGTAAACATTGTGTCCCCCGTCTCCTGCAACCATCGACCTTAGACGCACAGTTCGGGACCCCCTACCCGAGATCCGCCGGTTTTGACACCGACATTGGTGCTTTCATTGAGAGTTCCACTGTGACGACGACGAAAGGTTCGATGGATCGCCTTGTCCTTAAAGACAGCATCACCTCCGGGGGAGTCCTGGCCCCAGGCCAAACCCTCCGGCTGGGCGACTTTACCATGATCGCCCGTTCGGCCGTTGAGCCTACAATGACCTCTCGGGCCATCGAAAACCCCCTTCGCATCAACTCCGAGCACTCCAAGCAGATGGATCCGGCAGAGTTTTCGTCCTTGAACGAACTCCTAGATCGCATTGCCGCTTTGGGAACCGCCACAGATTACGACTGGATCGGGCCTAAAACCGATTAAGGAGAAATTGAAACTCCACCGGTCACCCACCAAATAGCGGTAGTCGAGGAGCAGGACGGCGAACCTTCTTTCTATATCGAAGATGGACTATGTTCGGATCGCCGATCAGGAAGAGCTGGATACCCGCCAGCGAAAGGATGCGACCAGCCCTCCGAACATAGAATCATACGGCAGTCCTAAGCAATCAGAAGATATTCCAGAGTCCGGACTCTTGAGTCTGGAAGGTCTTCAGACGCCGGATAATCGGTCAGGTTAGGGTTCGGATTCAATTCCACCCACCCACCCGGACATAAACGCCCTCACGAGCATAAAACAGCAGTCCCAGGAAACGGTTCACCACTTTTGGGCCAGATTCCTCCTTGTCAAAAACAAGGTGAAGGATTGCCGCGACGAGGACGCAATATCTGCGTTCCGCAACAATTGCGCGGACGAAGGAATCCTCAACGCCATAAATCGTTGCCGCATACTGAAGTTCGCTGACTTAGCAACTATTGTACAGAAGTACAGCGCGATGGAAAGCGCCTGGAAAACTCAGGCAGCTTGCTGGGAACCGTCGGGCCCAACTCAACTCCTCCTACAGGCGAAGAGGGCGCACCCCCATGGCACGCCTAGTCCAACAGTCAAGATACATAAACCCATTACGCGGCACGGCACTGTTCTGGAGGGATGGCTCGATGGCCCATGCAAAATACACACGACGCCAGATACCGTGGCAACCCACAGCCTTAGAGCTTGTTGGGTACTCCGGCAGGTGGCCAAGAGCGGCGAGGCCATCCTCATCAAGGACGCCCCAGAACAGCACCCTCCAGCAAACGACGACACAAGAGTATTGACGGTCTTCGAGACATTCGCTTCAAACAACAAGCGCAAAAGAGCACTTCGTGACCTCGCCGAAGTCTGCCAAATCGCTGCAATAAACCCTTGGAACGACACGGCTATAACATTTAATGCCGGCGACGTGCCGAAGTACAAGACATTCCGAGTGCCAGCCGCATTAGTCCTCAGTCCCATCGTGGACGGGTTTCGACTTACCAAGGTCCTCATGGACGGCGGCAGCGGACTAAACCTCATTTACGAGGACACACTCCACAAAATGGAAATAGACAGGAGCCGTATCAAGCAAAGTAGCACAACCTTCCGAGGAATCATTCCCAGTCGAGAGGCGCGATGCGCAGGAAAAATCACACTTGACGTGGTATTCGGCACGCCGGAGAATTATCGGTCCGAAGAAATCGCTTTCCAAGTGGCCCCTTTCAGCAGCGGATACCACGCTCTGTTGGGGCGGGACGCTTTCACACGCTTCCAAGCTATACCCCATTACGGGTATATGGAGCTCAAAATGCCCGGACCGAATGGTATAATCACTCTCGTCAGTGATTCGGACATAGCACTCCGCGCTGAAAACAAAACAGCATCCCTCGCCCTTGAGGCGTTATCCGAAGCCCTCGCGTCCGAAGAATTAACCGCACTACGCTCCATGGTGGACAGGGATGACGTGATCCTCGACAAACGCCCCAAATCCACCTCTTTCAAACCAGCAGAAGAAATAGTCAAATTCCAGGTCCACCCAACGGACCCCAAGAAGACAGCATCTATCGGAGCACAACTGAACCCAACAGTTGACGCCGCACTACGAGAATTCCTGCGTGAAAACTGGGACATATTCGCCTGGCACCCTTCAGATATGCCAGGGATCCCACGCAAGCTGGCCGAACATAGTCTCAATATACTAAAGGGGTTTAAACCGGTCAAGCAAACACTGTGGCGCTTTTCTGAACCCAAGCGACAAGCCATGGGGGAGGAGCTGGGCAAGCTTATCGAGGCCGGATTCATTAGAGAAATCAAACATCCGGACTGGCTAGCAAACCTGGTGATGGTACCAAAGAAGGACAAATCCTGGCGCCTGTGTGTCGATTTCAAAAACCTCAACAAGGCTTGCCCTAAGGATCCCTTCCCCCTCCCCCGCATTGACCAAATCATTGACGCCACTGCAGGACACGACTCACTATGTTTCCTCGATGAATATTCCGGATACCATCAAATCAAAATGAAGGAGTCCGATCAAGCTACAACAGCATTTATTACCCCATATGGGCCATTCTGCTTCAACACCATGCCCTTCGGGCTCAGGAACGCCGGCGCCACATACCAACGCATGATTCAAACATGCCTGGAGAAGCAGATCGGCAAGACGGTAGAAGCTTACGTCGATGACGTCGTCATCAAAACTAGGCACGTCGAAACACTAATAGACGACTTACGTCTTACATTCGACAACCTCCGTGCGTATGACATTAAGCTCAACCCAGAAAAGTGTGTCTTCGGCGTCCCCGCTGGAAAACTGCTGGGCTTCATTGTTTCCAATAGAGGAATCGAAGCAAATCCAGCCAAAATCCGAGCTCTCTCACAGTTGGCTACGCCAACAAGACCTCAAACAAGTCCAAAAACTAGCTGGTTGCATGGCAGCATTAAGTCGCTTTATCTCCAGATTAGGAGAAAAGGCACTACCACTCTATCGCCTCTTGCGGCGCACCGATAACTTTGAATGGACAGACGCAGCGACTGCCAGACTGGAGGAAATAAAGGCCCTCCTAGCAAGCAACCCAATCCTGGCCGCGCCAGACGTCGGCGAACCCATGTTGCTATACATATCGGCAACACATCAGGTGGTGAGCGCCGTGCTCGTCGTCGAACGAGAACAGGACGGACACAAATTTCCACTCCAAAAACCAGTATACTACGTATCTACTGTCCTCGCGCCATGCAAATCTCGGTACCCCCACTACCAAAAGATAGCATACGCGGTCTTCATGGCATCCCGAAAGCTACGGCACTACTTTCAGGAGTGTTCAATCACGGTGGCCTCTGAAGTCCCACTCAATGACATAATAAACAACCGCGATGCCACGTGACAGATCGCCAAATGGGCCATAGAGCTGCTTCCATTTGACATAACGTACAAGCCACGTCGAGCCATCAAATCCCAAGTGTTGGCTGACTTCGTCGCCGAATGGACAGAGGCCGAACTCCCTAAAGAGTACGGCCCATATTCCAACTGGGTTATGTATTTTGACGGCTCCAAAATGCTGGCGGGGCTAGGAGCGGGCGTCGTGTTAACGTCCTCCACTAGAGATGTCGTCTAGTATGTGCTCCAAATATTATACACAGACTCCAACAACGCAGCCGAATACGAGGCCTTATTGCATGGTCTTCGGATGGCCGTATCCATGGGCATACAACGCCTGGAGGTGCGGCGGGATTCAAACCTTGCAATATCTCAAATAAACGGAGACTTCGACGCCAAAGATCCAAAGATGGCAGCTTATCGTAAGACCGTCCTAAAAATGTCGGCTCGGTTTGAGGGGCTTGAATTTCATCACGTCGCCCGAGAAAGTAACCAGGCGGCGGACGTCCTTGCTCGCATTGGCGCTAAGCGCGACCCCGTCCCACCTAACATCTTCCTGGAAAGGCTTTTCAAGCCATCCGTGGTGTGGCAAGAGGAGGGCGGCAACAACAGTCCAGATCCGAACACAACCCTAGATTCTGAACACACTGATATCATCGGGGGCTCAGCCACCGAAATTACATCGTCGGGCCATCTCATTATGGCAGTCATTGCCCCATGGACCGAACCCTTCTTGGACTACATTAATAGGAAGGAGCTGCCCAAAGACCAGAATGAGGTCCGCCGCATTGTCCGGCGCTCGAAGGCCTACAAGGTCTATGACGGAGAGCTCTACAAGAAAAGTACTACCGGAGTACTTCAAGGATGTATCTCCGAGGAGGAGGGGCGGCAGCTTTGGGCAGAAATTCATGCTGGTCTAGGTGGACACCACGCCGCAGCCCGGGCCCTTGTTAGCAAGGCCTTCCGTACAGGGTTTTATTGGCCGACGGCCCGAGCAGACGCGCAGGACCTTGTCCAACGCTGCGTCGGGTGCCAACTCTTCGCCAACCAAAGCCACATGCCCCCAACTGCCTTACAAACTATCCTCATCACTTGGCCTTTCGCGGTCTGGGGACTGGATATGGTTGGACCCCTTAAAGGGGGAAGCCATAAGAAAAAATATCTGCTGGTTATGGTGGACAAATTCACTAAGTGGATAGAGGCTAAACCGGTCAAAACGGCTGAGTCCGGCCCGGTGATAGACTTCATATCCAGTGTTGTGCACCATTATGGTGTCCCACACAACATCATCACCGACAACGGCTCTAATTTCACAGCCTACAAGGTAAAAACCTGGTGTGCTAATCTGGGCATTAAACTCAATTACGCCTTCGTCTACCACCTGCAAACCAACGGTCAAGTCGAACGAGCCAATGGTCTCATTATGAGTGGCATCAAGCCCAAACTAGTGTGGTCTTTGAAGGAATTAGACAAGCACTGGATTGAGGAGCTCGACTCCGTACTCTGGGGGCTGCGGACCATGCCCAACCGTACTACCGGATACACACCTTTCTTCATGGTGTATGGCGCAGAGGCCGTGTTGCCCTACGATATTATTCACGACTCACCTCGAGTACGTATGTACGAAGAGAGAGAAGCCGAGCTTGATCGGCAGGACAGCCTAGATACCCTGGAGGAGGAGCGAGATGTCGCAAAAGCTCGTTCAGCATTTTACCAATAGTAGGCTCAAAGATATCAAAGCAGAGAAGTATGGGTCAAGACTTACAACGTTGGCGAACTCGTTCTACGCCTGCCGGAGAAGAAAAAGGACAAACTCAAGCCCAAATGGGAGGGTCCCTTCATAATTGACGAAGTTCTCACCGGAGGAGCGTACCGTCTTCGTGATGCATCAGACAATTGCCTCGAGCCGAACCCCTAGAACGCGGCCAGACTCCGAAGATTCTATGCCTAGCGCCGAACTCCTTGTTCGTCTCCTTCTCCCCTGTAGTTTCCATTATTTTTTCTCTCTCTTCCGATTATTTTTTCCTTTCTCGCTTTAAAGCTTTGGTATGGCTAGACCGCACACCCCTGACACATACATCTTTTAAATATGTATGTCCATTATACCTGGGGGCTTCTGGGACAGAAGCTTTTTATTATTGTTCCTCGAGCATCAAGCTCTTCACATATGAGTTCTTCCATATGTACCTTTTCTTCGCCATTATATGCATCGATATGACTTAAGTTTTGGCCAAGCTAGGTTGCCTGGCTCCTGTGCTTATGCCCTACGTTCCCGTTAGTTCGGCTAGGGCATAGGGGGAGCACCTCTGCGATTGTTACTGCCGGGTCATCCGGATGTGTATCTCAGACTGGGTGAAGCCGAAAGCTAGCATTCTTAAGGGAATACTCGGTCGGTGAATTAAAGATGTTTTTGCATTTACCCCATTGCGAACCCCCAGAAGTTACATACACTGTGATTTTTCCATCACAATTCGGACATGTACATTAATACATGCACACCCAGGGAAAGGAACCCTTAACGGAACTATTCTCTCTGGAATATGTTTCTTACGATCTCAATGTAATATAACATAACTAGCAGGATACAACTTGTTTGTTCAAGCAACTATGACCCCTACGCCTAGTTTTCCAAGCATACCCCGGTCTATTCGGCCGCGAGGGTATTAGGAAACACTCCGCACCCTCGGGTCTGGAGGTTGAAGCGAAAAGGTCTGCCATGACAAATGATATACAATTCAGCTAGAATTACACATGGTAAGGAAAGTACATAGTCACTTGGACTTAAACACTTCCTCCTCTATACCGTCCAACAGGCGGTCTAACTTACAATCCTGTTGGGAATATTTGGCGGCCACCTCTACTTGGTCATATACTAAACTAACGGGAATTTCTTCCCCATTCGACCCTAGCGGTCTGACCCGGGCCATGTGATTAGGATCCAGCTTGGTATATCGCGTTTTCACCATGGCCGAGACCTCTGGCGCACCTTCTCGGCAGGCCGATATCTTCCATAGTCGGATACGCCGCCGCGCTCCCTTGAACAGCTCTAAAAGCTCATCCATACTTCCTGGAGGGGAGGCGGATGGCCATAGGGCCTTGGCAACACTCCGCATTGCCAGCCGAGCCTGCTCGTGCACTTGCGACAGCCTTTGCAGCAGATCACTTGATAATCCGGACACCTCCTCAATATACCTACAATCATAATCATATCAGTTCTATTTATCTCCGAACTACTTTCAAAGTAGTTCAGACACATAATGAATATACCGCCCCGCAAGGTCCTGTTCTCCTTCACGGAGTCGGCTAGCTGGGCTCGTACATCTTTCAATTCTTCGCCCAATGCGGTGTTCGAATCCTGTAGCTTGTTTTTCTCGTCCCTGACTCGGGTCAACACACGCTCGCCTATGGCATGTAGCCTTTTTGCCTCTCTTTCCCCTTCTTGGGCGATCTTCAACTTCTCTTCAAGTTGATCGGGCGATCCTATTATGCAATCAGCAACAATACTAGTACAGTTGGTATACAATTGTCGTTCCTCGATGGAGGGGAATGTTACCAGAAGATGCCTTCTTGAAGTTTTCCAGTTCGGTGGTAGCAGCATTTAGCTGCGCCCGACACTGCTCTAGCTCTTGGGCTAGCAGGGCATTCTTCTCGGTAAGGACCTGGTTATAAAACGATCCTTAAATCAGTTGTACCAACTGTTTTCAGTCTCGGGGGCTACGGGCACATGGTTATCCTTTTCGGACGAAGAAAAAACTTACCTGCACATCTGTCAAATGTTGCTTTGTGGCTTTTCTAAGCCCATCTCGAGTAGCTCGGATGTATGCGTCAGCCGAGCTGAAGGCATTGAATGCCTCTTCCGAGAACTTGGGGTCTCATAGGACAGCCCTGCAGCGCCGACGATTCATGGCACTCTCTACTTCCGAGTTGGTAACAGACATGTCTTCCGAACCCTCAGCCGAAGGACAGTCCGGCGTTGTCCCCATAGCAGCCCCCACCTCTCCGGTGGGATCTAAATCCCGGTTGCTGGGAGTGCGACCGGCCGAATCCCCGGGCATAGTCCGGTGAACCATTTTCCTGATACAGGATCAACATGACAATCACGGTTGGGTACGACTGCCAAAGCATACCTTTAAATCCATACCTCTTCGACGAAGGGCCAGCCTTGTCTTCGCCAACCTTCCTTTTCGAGGGCTTGCTCGGCGCGGGAGCTGCTCTTTTTGGAGTCATCCCTGGCGTAGCATGACGCGCCGAACGTCTCCCCTTTGAAGCACGAGATAGTGCGGTGGGTGGGGCAGTGCGAGGAAACACTTTCGAGGGGGGTTTCACCTGATTACTTACGTGAGAAGCTGGAAGAAGACCAGGATAATTGGCGATGATGGCCACTTCTGTGCCGTCATAGCTCGCCTAGTAAAACACCCCTTCTGCGAGTACCACGAATATATCCGGGTCCTCTTCGAACCCAGGATCAAGCTCCCGGTTGTGGCTCTCCGGCTGTGGGGCAGGGATATTAAGCCCCTCGATTACCTTCCGCCAGTGCTGTTTCAAAATAAGACGGATTGGGGATTCATTAAAAATGGCCAGGAGAGCGGAGTGAATAAAAGCAAAGGGGTTGGGTCTTAACCAGCTGGGGGGTGTACATGGGGTGCCCCTCTCTGCGATTCATGCGGAGAAATTCTTCTTCCTCCCCTTTAAACAACTCGGCCAGTATCTTGGCTAGAGCGGCAGGAGTGTCCGGACCTTTCCGACCATAACGGGAGGCGTCGTCCTCCCCGTTGTAGTGCCGCATTGGGAGCCCTCTGTATTGAAGTGGTTGAACCCCTCGCACTATGGAGGTCGCCATTACCTCTACTATTGTAAAGCCAGATAGGGCAAGCATCCTTATCTTGCCCAGGAGCTGACGAACCTCCGCACTATCCTCTTCTTCAAGACTTTGGGGGCGCTAGCTGTGGCGTTTCCTCAACGGAACACTTGCAAATTCTGGGAGACCCTTCCGAACTGGGTCGGGAAGCGCGACGTCCTCAATATAGAACCATTCGGAAGGCCATTCTTTAGATGCCTTCCTTGGTGTGCCGGACAGATATCCGGTATCGGCGATGCGCCATACTTCGGCTCCGCCCACTTCAAATATAGACCCCTCATGATTGCGCGGGACAAGACATAACAATTTCCTCCATAGCTCAAAGTGGGCCTCAATGCCCAGGAATAATTCGCATAAAGCGACATAACCCATTGTTGGCGTTCTGGGAACGGGGCTCCCCAGACTTGCCTGCCTACGGCCCACGGTGTGGCTGTGCTAGCAGGCCTGTACGGCCCATCTTCATCAACAAAGCATTCAAGACCCTCGCGAGGGGCCAAGCCTCGCGAGGCGGACGACGCAAGACCTCCTCATGAGCGGCCTCTCCAGGCTGCCTCGCGAGGAGCGGAGTGATAACCCACAAGTATAGGGGATCGCAACAGTTTTCGAGGGTAGAGTATTCAACCCAAATTTATTGATTCGACACAAGGGGAGCCAAAGAATATTCTCAAGTATTAGCAGTTGAGTTGTCAATTCAACCACACCTGGATAACTTAGTATCTGCAGCAAAGTATTTAGTAGCAAGGTAATATGTAAGTAACGGTAACTGTAGCAAAAGTAATATTTTTGGGTTATGTAGTGATTGTAACAGTAGCAACGGAAAAGTAAATAAGCAAAGAACAATATGTGAAAAGCTCGTAGGCATTGGATTGGTGATGGAGAATTATGCCGGATGCGGTTCATCATGTAACAGTCATAACATAGGGTGACACAGAACTAGCTCCAATTCATCAATGTAATGTAGGCATGTATTCCGAATATAGTCATACGTGCTTATGGAAAAGAACTTGCATGACATCTTTTGTCCTACCCTCCCGTGGCAGCGGGGTCCTAATGGAAACTAAGGGATATTAAGGCCTCCTTTTAATAGAGTACCGGACCAAAGCATTAACACATAGTGAATACATGAACTCCTCAAAATATGGTCATCACCAGGAGAGGTCCCGATTATTGTCACTTCGGGTTGCCGGATCATAACACATAGTAGGTGACTATAGACTTGCAAGATAGGATCAAGAACTCACATATATTCATGAAAACATAATAGGTTCAGATCTGAGATCATGGCACTCGGTCCCTAGTGACAAGCATTAAGCATAGCAAAGTCATAGCAACATCAATCTCAGAATATAGTGGATACTAGGGATCAAACCCTAACAAAACTAACACAATTACATGATAAATCTCATCCAACCCATCACCGTCCAGCAAGCCTACGATGGAATTACTCACGCACGGTGGTGAGCATCACGAAATTGGTGATGGAGGATGGTTGATGATGACGACGGCGACGGATTCCCCTCTCCGGAGCCCCGAACGGACTCCAGATCAGCCCTCCCGTGAGAGTTTAGGGCTTGGCGGCGGCTCCGTATCGTAAAACATGATGAATCTTTCTCTCTGGTTTTTTCTCCCCGAACACGAATATATGGAGTTGGAGTTGAGGTCGGTGTAACGTCAGGGGGCCCACGAGGGAGGGGGGCGCGCCCCTACCCTCGTGGACAGGTGGTGGCCCCCCTGGCCTTGATTCTTTCGCCAATATTTTTTATATTTTCCAAAAATAAGTTCCGTGGAGTTTCGGGTCATTCCGAGAACTTTTGTTTCTGCACATAAATAACACCATGGAAAGTCTGCTGAAAAGAGCGTCAGTCCGGGTTAGTTCCATTCAAATCATGCAAGTTAGAGTCCAAAACAAGGGCAAAAGTGTTTGGAAAAGTAGATACGACGGAGACGTATCAACTCCCCCAAGCTTAAACCTTTGCTTGTCCTCAAGCAATTCAGTTGATAAACTGAAAGTGATAAAGAAAAACTTTTACAAACTCTGTTTGCTCTTGTTGTTGTAAATATGTAAAGCCAGCATTCAAGTTTTCAGCAAAGATTATGACTAATCATATTCACAATAACATTTAGGTCTCATGTTTACTCATGTCAATGGCATAATCAACTAGCGAGCAATAATAATAAATCTCGGATGACAACACTTTCTCAAAACAATCATAATATGATATAACAAGATGGTATCTCGCTAGCCCTTTCTAAGACCGCAAAACATAAATGCAGAGCACCTTTAAAGATCAAGGACTGACTAAACATTGTAATTCATGGTAAAAGAGATCCAGTCATAGTCATACCCAATATAAATAACAGTAATGAATGCAAATGACAGCGGTGCTCTCCAGCTGGTGCCTTTTAATAAGAGGGTGATGACTCAACATAAAAGTAAATAGATAGGCCCTTCACAGAGGGAAGCAGGGATTTGTAGAGGTGCCAGAGCTCGGTTTTGAAATAGAGATAAATAATATTTTGAGCGGCATACTTTCATTGTCAACATAACAACGAAGAGATGGCGATATCTTCCATGCTACACACATTATAGGCGGTTCCCAAACAGAATGGTAAAGTTTATACTCCCCCACCACCAACAAGCATCAATCCATGGCTGGCTCGAAACAACGAGTGCCTCCAACTAGCAATAGCCCCGGGGGAGTTTTGTTTGCAATTATTTGATTTGATTTGCATAAAGCATGGGACTGGGCATCCCGGTGACCAGCCATTTTCTCGTGAGCGAGGAGCGGAGTCAACTCCTCTTGAGAATAACCCGCCTAACATGGAAGATACAAACAGCCCTAGTTGATACATGAGCTATTCGAGCATAAAAAACAGAATTTCATTTGAAGGTTTAGAGTTTGGCACATACAAATTTACTTGGAACGGCAGGTAGATACCGCATATAGGAAGGTATGGTGGACTCATATGGAATAACTTTGGGGTTTAAGGGATTGGATGCACAAGCAGTATTCCTGCTTAGTACAAGTGAAGGCTAGCAAAAGACTGGGAAGCGACCAACTAGAGAGCGATAACAGTCATGAACATGCATTAAAATTAATATACACTGAGTGCAAGCATGAGTAGGATATAATCCACCATGAACATAAATATCATGAAGGCTATGTTGATTTGTTTCAACTACATGTGTGAACATGTGCCAAGTCAAGTCACTCGAATCATTCAAAGGAGGATAGCACCCTATCATACCATATCACAACCATTTTAATAGCATGTTGGCATGCAAGGTAAACCATTATAACTCATAGCTAATCAAGCATGGCACGAGCAACTATAATCTCTAATTTTCATTGCAAACATGTTTATTCATAATAGGCTGAATCAGGAATGATGAACTAATCATATTTACAAAAACAAGAGAGGTCGAGTTCATACCAGCTTCTCTCATCTCAATCATTCCATCATATATCGTCATAATTGCCTTTCACTTGCACGACCGAACGATGTGAATAATAATAATAGTGCACGTGCATTGGACTAAGCTGGAATCTGCAAGCATTCAATAAACAGGAGAAGACAAGGTAATATGGGCTCTTGGTTAAATCAATAATAATGCATATAAGATTCACTTCAACATTTTAATCATGGTCTTGTCCTATCGACCCCCAAAGAAAAGAAAAGAAATAAAACTATTTACACGGGAAAGCTCCCAACAAGCAAAAGAAGAACGGGAAATATTTTTGGGTTTTCTTTTTAATTATTACTACTACAGCATGGAAAGTAAACTAGCTAAAGCTACAACTAATTTTTTTTTGTTTTCTTAAGGTTTATTAAACACACAAGAAGAAAGCATAAAAAGAAAATAAATTAGCATGGATATTACAGTGAAAAAGTATGAGCACCGACATCTAGCAATGAGTGTGTGAACATAAATGTAATGTTGGTGAGAAATACGTACTCCCCCAAGCTTAGGCTTTTGGCCTAAGTTGGTCTATTGCCACGGATGGCCTGGAGGATATCCAAAGTTGTAGTTGGGGTCGTACTGAGATGCAGCAGTCATTGCATCGTGGGCTGCAGCCTGGAGGTGAGCTATCTTAGCCCTCCTCTTATACTCTTCCGCCTCCTCTCTAGTTATAAAATATCTCCCTTTTGCCTGAAAGTCAAAGAAAGTAGAAGCAGGGAGAGCGACGTGATAGGTGCGTCGTCTGTCAAAGATTAGTCGGTACTGGAGGAACTGATCGTTCCTCTCAACAAAATGATGACGAACCATAGCCTCATAATCCAAATAAGCAGGAGGCAACTCAATATCATCCTCACGTATGGCTACACCAAGAAAATTAGCTATATGGGTTGCATAAATTCTGCCAAAGAAATCTCCATTAAATCTATTATGATGCAACCTATGTGCAACAATGGCTCCCAAATTATAATGTTTATCTCCCAATACAACACTCCTGAGAACACTGAGATCAGGGACACATATGTGACATGCTTCATCCTTACCATTTATGCACCTACCTATGAAGAGAGCAAAATAATGTATAGCAGGAAAATGGATGCTCCCTATGGTCGCTTGTGCTATGTCTCTAGATTCCCCCACAGTTATACTAGCAAGAAAATCTCTAAATTCATATTTGCGGGGTTCACTAGTACTACCCCATTGTGGAAGTTTGCAAGCAGTGGTAAAATCCTCAAAGTCCATAGTATAAGAGTTTTCATAAAGATCAAACAAGACAGTTTGAGAATTGCGTGTAGATGAAAATTCAAACCTCCTCACAAAGGAACTAGGGTAGAATATTCAACCCAAATTTATTGATTCGACACAAGGGGAGCCAAAGAATATTCTCAAGTATTAGCAGTTGAGTTGTCAATTCAACCACACCTGGATAACTTAGTATCTGCAGCAAAGTATTTAGTAGCAAAGTAATATGGAAGTAACGGTAACGGTAGCAGAAGTAATATTTTTGGGTTTTTTAGAGATTTTAACAGTAGCAACGGAAAAGTAAATAAGCGAAGAACAATATGTGAAATGCTTGTAGGCATTGGATAGGTGATGGAGAATTATGCCGGATGCGGTTCATCATGTAACAGTCATAACATAGGGTAACACAGAACTAGCTCCAATTCATCAATGTAATGTAGGCATATATTCCGAATATAGTCATACGTGCTTATGGAAAAGAACTTGCATGACATCTTTTGTCCTACCCTCCCGTGGCAGCGGGGTCCTAATGGAAACTAAGGGATATTAAGGCCTCCTTTTAATAGAGTACCAGACCAAAGCATTAACACATAGTGAATACATGAACTCCTCAAACTATGGTCATCACCGGGAGTGGTCCCGATTATTGTCACTTCGGGGTTGCCGGATCGTAACACATAGTAGGTGACTATAGACTTGCAAGATAGGATCAAGAACTCACATATATTCATGAAAACATAATAGGTTCAGATCTGAGATCATGGCACTCGGGCCCTAGTGACAAGCATAAGCATATCAAAGTCATAGCAACATCAATCTCAGAACATAGTGGATACTAGGGATCAAACCCTAACAAAACTAACTCGATTACATGATAAATCTCATCCAACCCATCACCGTCCAGCAAGCCTACGATGGAATTACTCACGCACGGCGGTGAGCATCATGAAATTGGTGATGGAGGATGGTTGATGATGACGACGGCGATGGATTCCCCTCTCCGAAGCCCCGAACGGACTCCAGATCAGCCCTCCCAAGAGAGTTTAGGGCTTGGCGGCGGCTCCGTATCGTAAAACGCGATGAATCTTTCTCTCTGTTTTTTCTCCCCGAACACGAATATATGGAGTTGGAGTTGAGGTCGGTGGAGCGTCAGGGGGCCCACGAGGCAGGGGGCGCGCCCCCACCCTCGTGGACAGGTGGTGGGCCCCCTGGCCTTGATTCTTTCGCCAATATCTTTTATATTTTCCAAAAATAAGCTCCGTGGAGTTTCAGGTCATTCCGAGAACTTTTGTTTCTGCACATAAATAACACCATGGAAAGTCTGCTGAAAACAGCGTCAGTCCGGGTTAGTTTCATTCAAATCATGCAAGTTAGAGTCCAAAACAAGGGAAAAAGTGTTTGGAAAAGTAGATACGATGAAGACGTATCACGGAGTTATAAAGGCGGGGAAAACTTGGCGAGGCCCTTGTGACGTGAGCCATGACGATCGACACCAGGCAGGCGCCAGGCGGGTGCCAGTGCACGCAGCGTCCTTGTTTCCTCTTTGGTGCTAAGGAGGCCAGCGCAGGCGCGGAGTACCGAGGCATCAAGCAAAGGTTTCCATATCAGTGCAATGAGACCAAGACCAGCGGGCCAGCAGGACGGAGGTCACCGTGGAGCCCAAGACGACGTCACCACCAGAGCCTTTTGCAGGCAAAGACCACTTTTGTCAGGATAGCTTGTACTAGCTGTCCCCTTTCAAATTGCCCGTCGTTGTTGGCTCCCTTCCCGCTCAATATTTGGGGAGAGGACCAGGGCCTATATAAGTAGAACTAGCCACCACAGTAGAGGGCAGCCGATAACTCATGCAGAGGCATCTCACCCACACAAGCTAGTCGAGCACAAGAACACCTCAACCTCAGGAGGCTGTTCTTCCCCTTGTACTATTCATCATCAACCCAAGAGGCAATCCACCACCACACACTGGAGTAGGTTATTACACCACAACGGTGGCCCTGTAACACCCCGGATGTAACTTTCCATATTTGTAACTCCAACTCTTGCCATATTCGGCTATGTATTATGATATTCCCTCCGTGGTTGGGTTTTTGTCTTTCGTTTTGCATCTTGTTCATGTCATGCATTTCATATCATGTCATCATGTGCATCTCATTTGCATACGTGTTCGTCTCATGCATCCGAGCATTTTCCCCGTTGTCCGTTTTGCAATCCGACACTCCCACATGCACCGGCGCACCCCTCTTGCTTCTTTTCGTGAGCGGGTGTTAAACGTTCTCGGAATGGACCGAGGTTTGTCAAGTGGCCTTGGTACACCACCGGTAGACCACCTGTCAAGTTTCGTTCCATTTGGAGGTCGTTTGATGCTCCAACGGTTAACCGGCTAACCGCAAAGTCCTTTTGTGTGTTGCAGCAAAAAACCCCTCCAAACAGCCCAATAACCCATCTAAGTCCCCTCCATGCTCTCGGGCGTTCAATCACGATCGTGTGGGCGAAAACCGTGCCTCATTTGGACTCTCCTAGCTCCCTATGCCTATATAACACCTCCCCCTCCGAAATTTTGGGTCCAAACCCTAGTCTCCCCTTCCCTCGCGCCGCCGGACACGTCCGGCCCGAGCCGGACGAAACGCTGCC
>NC_057799.1:402585222-402607759 GCF_018294505.1 Triticum aestivum
CGGCTCCCGCCGCCGCCCGCCGTCTCCGCTCCTCCGCGGCCGCGTCCGCCGGCCTCGCCCGTCCCCGCAACTCCGGCCGGCCACCCTCTTCCCCTCCTTTCCCGGCGAGTAGCAGGCCCGCCTCGGCCCGCGCCAGATCCGATCTGGAGGAGGTTGACTTTTTCCCTCACTCCGATTTTCTCCGAGTCCCGTAATATTTGCAATATGTGCCTCTGTTCATTGCATCATAACTCCGTGACCATAGCTCCGTTTCGTTCGTGTGATATATCGAAATGTTCGCCTCGAGATGCCCTTCATTTTGTTCCATTGTGCCATGCTCGTTTGAGTCCATCTTGATGCAAATCTCTGATGAAAAGAGTGCTATATGATGTTTACTGCTGTTACCTATCAGAACTTGGTGATTTGTTATTTTTGTTGCAATTGATGTGTGCATTTTATGGGCATGAGCTCTACAGGTGTTTTGATCTATGCCATGCCATCTTTACAGGGGTGTATGCCATGTATTTTTGTGATCTATGTGGTGACTAGCACAAGCATGCAAACTAGGCTTCGTGATGTTTCTGTTTTCAGGGACAAGATTTTTGCCAAGTCTGTTACTGCTGTTATTTTGGTGCTATGTATCCATGTGGCTACAGAGAGATCCATGCTTATTTTGGGCATGTTCAGTAAGGATGTTTTGTAGATATAGTTGTACTCTATCCATCCATGCCCCTGTTTGAAATTATGGAGTGACCTAGCATGTCTTAATCTTGCTCTACTTTTGCTACAAAATATTTCTGGCAGAATGTTAACATGAGATTCAATTTTGCCAAGGTTGTTGTAGTTGATCCATACATGCTATGAACTTTCTCTTTCCATGGTTAGCTTCATAAACATGCCATCTTGCTGTAGGTATGCCTGTGTTGTCATGCATGGCGTTTGATGAGTGAATCAAGCTCACCAAGATGCCTTCATAATGCTGTTAATGCCATGCTCTGTTTTCTGCTAAGTCTGGAACCTGTTAACGAAACTTGCTATGTTTACATGGGTGCCATCATATCTTCTGATCCTTTTTGGCTCATGGTCAGTAAGGGAATTTTGTTCTATGCATTTAGTAGATTCATTCCATGCCTTGTTTTGCTATGTTAAGTTCCTGTAGCATGTTGATTGCTTGCTCGGAACATTGCCACCTGATGTTGTTTATGCCATGTCCAGTATTTTCACCAAGTCTGTGAACCTGATATCTTTTGCACTTTTGCCATGCTTGTTAGAACATGTTATTGTGTGATCTAGCCGTAGCTCATTGTTCATCTTTTGTGAAGAATCTCCTGTATATTATTACCATATGCTTTGTTGCTATGTTGGGGTGCTGTAGCATAGTTACTTGATGTATTCTAAGTGCTATTATGTTGTTAATCAAAGAATCGTGTCGTTCTTGTTTTGCTTGCCATTTGCAAACCGTGCATCCGTTTCCGGTGATCTTTATATCGATTTCGACCGAAATCATCTCATCTTTCCAGTGGCATACTTGGTTTGCCAAGTTACTGCCTTGTTCATCCTTTTTCTTCCGGAGCACACATACGCATCGCATATCATATCTCGCATATCATGCATCTATTGCATCATGTTGCTTGTGCATTTGCCGTGATTGATTGTGGTTCCATTGCTTGTGTTCTTGCTGTGGGTAGAGCCGGGAGACGAGTTCGTGAACGAGGAACCTGTTGAGTACGCTTACGAGGATCAAGCTTTCGACAACTCTGAGAACCTTGCAGGCAAGATGACCATACCCTCGAAATCACTTCTATCTTTGCTTTGCTAGTTGTTCGTTCTATTGCCATGCTGCGTTACCTAGCACTTGCTATATCATGCCTCCCATATTGCCATGTCAAGCCTCTAACCATCCTTTCCTAGCAAACCGTTGTTTGGCTAAGTTACCGCTTTTGCTCAGCCCTTCTTATAGCGTTGCTAGTTGCAGGTGAAGTTGAAGTTGGTTCCATGTTGGAACATGGATATTTTTTTGGAATATCACAATATCTCTTATTTAATTAATGCATCTATTTATTTGGTAAAGGGTGGAAGGCTCGGCCTTATGCCTGGTGTTTTGTTCCACTCTTGCCGCCCTAGTTTTCGTCATACCGGTGTTATGTTCCTTGACTTTTGCGTTCCTTATGCGGTTGGGTGATTTATGGGACCCCCTTGACAGTTCGCCTTGAATAAAACTCCTCCAGCGAGGCCCAACCTTGGTTTTACCATTTGCCACCTAAGCCTTTTCCCTTGGGTTTTCGCGAGCCCGAGGGTCATCTTTATTTAACCCCCCCCCCCCCCGGGGGGGGGGGGGGGCAGTGCTCCTTTGAGTGTTGGTCCGAACCGAGCAGCCTGCGGGGCCACCTTAGGGAAACTTGAGGCCTGGTTTTACTTGTAGCTTGACTTATCCGGTGTGCCCTGAGAACGAGATATGTGCAGCTCCTATCGGGATTTGTCGGCGCATCGGGCGGCTTTGCTAGTCTTGTTTTACCATTGTCGAAATGTCTTGTAAACCGGGATTCCGAGACTGATCGGGTCTTCCTGGGAGAAGGTTTATCCTTCGTTGACCGTGAGAGCTTATAATGGGCTAAGTTGGGATACCCCTGCAGGGTATTATCTTTCGAAAGCCGTGCCCACGGTTATGAGGCAGATGGGAATTTGTTAATGTCCGGTTGTAGAGAACTTGACACTTGACTTAATTAAAATACATCAACCGAGTGTGTAGCCGTGATGGTCTCTTTTCGGCGGAGTCCGGGAAGTGAACACGGTTCGGGTTATGAATGAATGTATGTAGTTTCAGGATCACTTCTTGATCATTTCTAGCTCGCGACCGTTGCGTTGCTTCTCTTCTCGCTCTCATTTGCGTATGTTAGCCACCATATATGCTTAGTGCTTGCTGCAGCTCTACCCCATTACACCATCCTTTCCTATAAGCTTAAATAGTCTTGATCTCGCGGGTGTGAGATCGCTGAGTCCTCGTGACTCACAGATTCTACCAAAACAGTTGCAGGTGCCGACGAGACCAGTGCAGATGACGCAACCGAGCTCAAGTGGAAGTTCAATGAGGAACGTGGTCGTTACTATGTTTCTTTTCCGGATGATCAGTAGTGGAGCCCAGTTCGGACGATCGGGGATCTAGCATTTGGGGTTATCTTATTTTCATTTGGATTTGACCGTAGTCGGTCTATGTGTGGATTTTTGGATGATGTATGAGTTAATTTATGTACTTGTGTGGAGTGGCGATTGTAAGCCAACTCTCATTATCCCATTCTTGTTCATTACATGGGATTGTGTGAAGATGACCCTTCTTGTGACAAAACCACAATGCGGTTATGCCTCTAAGTCATGCCTCGACACGTGGGAGATATAGCCGCATCGTGGGCGTAACAAGTTGGTAATCAGAGCCATCCTCGACTTAGGAGCCCCCTGCTTGATCGAATCGCTGGCGTTGTTGAGTCTAGAACAAAAAATGTTTTGAGTCTTAGGATTATATATATCGGAGAGTAGGATTCCTTTTACTCCTTAGTCTCTTCGTCGCTCTGGTGAGGCCTCCTGACGTAGAAGTTTTGACTCTTCTCTCCTCAAATTTCACTAAAAAAAATTTTAGGATCACGCGGGTATCTTGGAATCGTTCCGATGGTTTTGTGACGAGAACATTGTTCTTGGTGCCTCCTGACATTTAGGGGTTGTGGCAGTGTCCCGGGGAGTTGAGCTCCGAGGTGTTGTCGTCACAATTTTATCGTTGCAGTTCTGGAATACCTGAGTTTCGTCGACATCGAAAATCTCTTTTATGCAGTTGTTGGTGAGATCACCTCGACGCCACCCAGTACTGGGGCGGGAGTTCGGGAGTATTGCCATAACTCGTATAACGGATGCTTTTCGAAGGTTGAGGTACACGATTTCCGAAGGTTTCTTGGTTATGTGTTGACGGATGGATACAGCTGGATCTAGGGATTGCTAGTTTGGGTGATATATTTTGTGTCCCCTGTATCCCCAACACCAGATTGCATAACCAGAAAGTTTTGGGAGTTTATAGGTGGGATTCAAGTAGCTCTTAGCATTTCTTCCCGCAGATATTTGGTTTGTGATTGGGTAATCCTTACCATTTATTTGTTCCAGTTGCACCTTGTTATTTTATTCATCAACCCTTTATCAAGTGGCTTCTCACCTTAATGGAAGTGTGATGATTTACTATGGAATTCATTCGTTCATCCTCGTTCGAATGTTTATTGTGAAGACTATATGTTGCAATTTTTGTCCGTTGATTCAACTTGTCTATTTGTCTATCAAGATGCTAAAGGATGTCACCCTCTTCAGGATGGCTCCGCCAACGCGTCAGAATCCGGAACGCAATGAAGGGAGTCAGGCGAACCCTCCGCCACCACCTCCGCCTCCGGAGGCATGGCAAGCTATCATGGCAGCCACCAACACCAATGCTCAGATGATTTTGCAACTCTTGCAAGAGCGCACCCAAGGGCAAGGCAATCAAGGAAATCAAGGCCAAGGCAACAATCAGCCTCACTTCGCTACCCTCAACCAGTTCCTCGCAAATCAGCCAAAGTCTTTCAGCTACTGTGCCGAGGCCACAGACGCCGATGATTGGCTCGTGGACATCAACAAGCATTTTGAATGTAGCAATGTCAGGCCTGAGGACTTTGTCAAGTTCGCTTCTTTTCAACTCAAGGATCAAGCTGCCGAGTGGTATCAACAATACAAAGATTCCAGAGGAGGTCGTGTGATTACCTAGGATGATTTCCGCCGAGACTTCAAAGCTCACCACATTCCACAAAGTGTTGTTGAGAGCAAGCGTGAGGAGTTCCACAATCTCAAGCAAGGCAGCATGTCCGTGTATCAATACAATACTCAGTTTCAGAAACTAGCTCGCTTCGCTAAGCAAGACATTCGTGATGAAAAGAGCATGATCTATCAATTCAGAGGTGGCCTCAGAGAAGATCTGCAATTACCTCTCGTGCTTTTTGAGCCGACCAAGTATGATGATTTCTACAATATGGCTCTGAAGCAAGAGGCTGCTCAGCTCAAGTGTGAGGCTTCTAAGAAGAGAGTCAGGGACGCAGTTCAGTCTTCTTCTTCCTCACTAGTGGCTGCTAAGCAACAGAAGTTCTGGTTGCCTCCTCCTCCTTCGTTTCATCAGCCTTTCCAGCAGAAGAGCAAAGGTGGCCATGGATCTTCCCACCCACCCAACCCTGGCTATCAGAACAAGTCTCAGAATCAAGCTCCAAAGTCGAATGCTCCTTATCATCGTCCACTCTCAGAGGTGACTTGCAACAAGTGTCAGCAGAAAGGTCACTATGCTAACAAGTGCTTCAACCAAAGGCGTCTTCCGCCTCCTCCTCCTGTGAGATCTTCCAGCAATGCAGTGGTCAAGCATAATCCCAAGTATGCAAAGGTGAACATGATGAATGCAGATCAAGCGGAGGAATCTACTGATGTGATAATGGGTAATCTCTCAGTTAATGATATTCCTGCAAAAGTCTTATTTGATACTGGTGCTTCGCTTTGTTTCATGTCAAGACCATTTTTTGCCAAGCATGAATTCACTTGTTCACATTTGGGTTAACCCATGGATGTCGTTTCTCCGGGTAAACGTTTGAGTTCTAGTTTGGTGGTTCCGGATGTTTCCATCAAGATGGGAAACGATAAATTTATGTCTTCTCCAATTGTCCTTGGTGACTTGGATATTGATCTAATTCTCGGGATGGACTGGCTTTCTAAGCACAAGGCCCAACTTGATTGTGCTGCCAGGGAAATTCAATTGACACACTCTTCTGAGGATGTGATTATCTATGCCGCTCGTGACGAGACCATTCGGTTATCTTCTCTCAATGAGAAGGGCGAATTGGATGTTATTTCTCAAATTCCAGTCGTTTGTGAGTACCAAGATGTCTTTCCAGAAGAGCTTCCGGGTATGCCTCCTCACCGGCCAGTTGAGTTCGTTATCGATCTTGAGCCCGGCACTGAACCCGTTTGCAAGCGTCCATACAAGCTTGGACCCAAGGAGCTGAAGGAATTGAAGAAACAGCTCGATGAACAAGAGCGTTTGGGTTTGATCAGACCGAGTTCATCTCCGTGGGGTTGTGGTGTTCTTTTTGTCCAGAAGAAGGATGGCACGGACCGACTTTGTGTCGACTACTGTCCATTGAACAAGAAGACAATCAAGAACAAGTATCCACTTCCCAACATCAATGAGCTATTCGAGCAACTTAAAGGTGCTAAAGTATTCTCCAAGCTTGACCTTCGAATGGGTTATCATCAGATTCGCATTCGTGAAGAAGATATTCCCAAGACAGCATTCAGAACAAGCTTTGGTTCTTATGAATATACTGTCATGTCTTTCGGCCTTGTCAATGCTCCTCCAAGATTCTCTCGAATGATGAATTTCATATTCAACCCCTATACCAATGAATTCATCCTGGTGTATCTCGATGATATCTTGGTCTTCTCCAAGAATAAGAAGGATCATGCCAAACATATGCGATTGGTGCTCGACAAGCTCAGAGAGTATCAATTCTATGCCAAGTTTTCCAAATGTGAGTTTTGGCTTGATGAAGTTCTTTACCTTGGTCATATCATCTCTGCCAAGGGCATCGCTGTTAATCCCGAGAAGGTGTCCGCAATTGTGAATTGGTAACCTCCTCAGAATGTCAAGCAGCTTCGCAGTTTTCTTGGTCTTGCAAGCTATTGCCGAAGATTCGTTGAGAATTTCTCTAAAATTGCAAAGCCTCTTTCCAACCTCCTCCAGAAGCATGTGAAGTATGTCCGGTCTCCTGAGCGTGACGTTGCTTTCAACACTCTCAAAGAGAAACTCGTCACAGCTCCTGTATTAACTACTCCTGATGAATCCAAGCCATTCGAAGTTTTCTGTGATGCTTCTCTTCAATGTCTCGGTGCTGTGTTAATGCAAGAGAAGAAAGTTGTGGCCTATACCTCTCGTCAGTTGAAGCCCAACAAAAAGAACTACCCCACTCACGATCTTGAGTTGGCGGCAGTTGTCCATGCATTAATAACATGGAGACATCTCTTGTTGGGAAGAAAAGTGGACATATTCACCGATCACAAGAGTCTCAAGTACATCTTCACTCAGCCCAACCTCAACCTCAGGCAAACTCGATGGGTCGAAATGATTCAAGAGTACAATCCGAGTATTGAATATACTCCAGGCAAGGCCAATGTCATTGCAAATGCTTTGAGCAGGAAGGCTTATTGCAACAGTTTAATTCTCAAGCCCTTCCAACCGGACCTTTGTGAAGCTTTCCGCAAACTGAATCTCCAAGTTGTTCCTCAAGGCTTTCTTGCCAACCTCATAGTCTCTCCTACTTTGGAAGATCAAATTCGTGAGGCACAACTTCTTGATGCCATGGTGAAGAAGGTGAAACGTGGTATTGACAAGGGTCTTTCCAAATACAAGTGCTATCGCATTGATGACAGAGACACTTTGTTCTTTGAGGACCGGATTGTGGTTCCTAAAGGTGATCTAAGGAAAGTCATTATGAACGAGGCACACAATTCTCTTCTTTCCATTCATCCTGGAAGTACGAAGATGTACCATGACCTCAAGCAGTCGTATTGGTGGACTCGAATGAAGCGAGAAATCGCTCAATTCGTGAATGAATGTGATGTATGTCGAAGGGTGAAAGCAGAATTGTCGTGGAATTGTCACGGCAGATATCCTCAAGCTAGGACTTAGTCGTGGAGCCATCGCCACTAGGAAGCTTGAAGGGGTTAATGGGACAAGGAACACGAGGGTTTATACTGGTTCGGCCCCTTACGGTGAAGGTAAAATCCTACGTCCAGTTGAGGTGGTATTGATTAGGGTTTCGATGACCAGGGAGCTTAACTGCTATGCCTGGCTCTCGATGAGGTCTTTCTTGTCCCTAAACCGCTGCCGGGTCATCCCTTTATATAGGGAGGCTGACGCCCTAGCAGCTCTCAGAGTCCCGGCCGGCTCATAAGAGTATCCGGCTCGGACTCTCAACTATTCTTGCCTTACACTACAAGTTTTACCATAATGATGATTGTAACTACGGGCCTTAAGCCATATCCGGGTCTTAAGCCCATCTTTGGCCCACCGTCTTCAAGCTTGGCGCCGGGCTTCTGGCGATGACCATTATGAGTAACCCGGCCCCTCCTGGCGGGTGACTCTAAGGTATATATCCTCAACATTAGGCCCAGATTGATTTGAGCCGGCTCATGTCAATCTTCAATTCTTTCGACATAAAACCTCCAGCTTACAATTGTGTGAAGGCCATAACCCGGCGTGACGTCATCCTCTGGACTCCAGGTGATCCGCCGTGACGTCATCTTCCATTAAGTCCATTTTTTACTCCACCAGATCCGCAACGGATCTTATCTTTACTGCCATCCGAAAATCGAGGCGCCTCTCGGGCGAGATAACCGCGCCGTGACCTCCTCGTTTCTCACGCCCACTTATGAGCTCGCCCTTATAAATAGTCCGACCCGACGGGCCTTCAGCCACCCTTCTTCCTCCTAGAGCCACTGTTCCTCCGCTCGAGCTCTGTTGCCGTCGCCGCCGCGGGTCTTCTCGTCCTCACCGACTCCGGCCGCTGCATCAACCTGTTGTGTCCAGAGAACGGCAGCGACCTCCGCAACTCTCCAGCCCCTGTAAGTTCTTGCAGCCCCGTAGAACAGATCCGCCGTGGAGCTTCTTCCTGTTCTTCCCATGTTCTTCGTCATTCTTCGCGGCCCTCGGTAGATTTGATTTTTACTGCCTCTTCTTGATCTTAGGATAGTATAGAACCAATGCGGCGGCTGTTTAGTACTCATTTCAAATGCAAGTAGACCTCTTTTTCCTGCATAAAGGCCTCGTTCGAGCCCAAAAACTTCCCCTGCGTCTGTTTTTAGGTCTAGGAACTTTTCTTTTGACCGACCATTTTGATCCAAATTATTTACTGCAATGTGTGAAACCTGTTTTCACCACACTTAGTAAAAAAATTGCACTCGTTGAGTCATGGCGGTTTATATTTCCGGTTTAAAGAAGCCACGCGCCGTAGAACCTTCCGGCTCAAAGGAGACCATGCGCCATAGAATTTTCCGGCTCATCTGTGATAAGGCTGTAGACAATCGAATTACTCTCAATACTTGGACGGCTTAAATAATCCGATGCACCTAGATATATGTCATTAGTCCCCTCCATAAACCGCCACTTTAACATTGAACTGTAAATTTCCTCCGGCTTATAATTAAACCGGACGTTTCCTTTTATCATAGGCTGCCGACTTTCACCATGCCTCCCAAAGCTCCTAAAGCCTCCATCACTTGCAATTGGATGAGGTCCAATGTCACCAACGAGACTTTAGCGGATTTTGTCAAGTCAGGTTACCTGCCTAAGAAGGACGTCCTGTCCTACCGTGCCCCTGACCCGTCAGAGGAGAGACCACAGCCAAAGGACGGGGAGGTAGTGATTTTTGCGGATCATATGAGCCGGGGCTTCGCACCGCCCGGCTCAAAGTTCTTCAGGGATGTACTGAATTTCTTTGACCTGCGGACACAAGATATAGGACCCAACTCGGTGTCCAACATATGCA
The DNA here is from genome assembly GCF_018294505.1 of Triticum aestivum. Classification (NCBI taxonomy): domain Eukaryota; kingdom Viridiplantae; phylum Streptophyta; class Magnoliopsida; order Poales; family Poaceae; genus Triticum; species Triticum aestivum. The sequence continues at coordinate 402,594,789 of NC_057799.1, forward strand.
ATTTCCAAGTGTTCTGCGAGGTTTATCTTGGAGAAGAGCCCAGCCTGCTACTCTTCAGAGAGCTCTTCTACCTGAACCGCCAGAACGAGTGCGCCAACGGGCCAAGTTTGGAACTTGGCGGAATCTCCATTCAGCGACGGAGAGACTGCCTTTTCCCTTACGCCGAGCCACCGAGTCACCCAAAGGACTGGAACCAGGCGTGGTTCTATTGCCAAGACACGTCGCCGGCTGACGAGAGCCCGCTGCCCGGCTTTCGCCCTTCACGTCTGGAGCCGACTCACCCTCTGTCTGACAAATTAACTCGGGCAGAGCGCCAACCTCTGCTCCCCACCATCAACAAGATCAAGGCTCTCCTGGGCAATGGTCTCAACGGAATTGATCTGGTCCGGGTCTGGATCTCGTGGCGGGTGATCCCCCTGAGCCGCTGCCCCGGCTTAATGTGTGAGTACACAGGCCGGAAAGATGACCCCCTTCGACACAGCCGCAACGATCTTCCTGAAGACGTTGCTGAAGACATGACCAAGGCTCTCTTGAACGAGAGCTTGGCAGACTGCGGGAGGACCGGGTTAGCCCCCTTCTGCAAGACTAATCCAGCCCCAGCAGTAAGCCGCTGATCTGAACATTTTATCTTCTTCTGTAGATAACTTTCATCTGAATCTTTAAGAAATCATCATTGTATTTTTCAGGCTGATGAAAAATTCTGGAAGGTCAAATATGACCATGAGGCGGCCAAGAAGGCTAGGAAGGCGAAGAATTCCGCCAAGAGAGCCGCTCCCCGTAAGAAGGGAAGTAGGCCTACTACTTCAGAGCTGATGCAACTAAGCGACAGCTCCGAGTCAGAGGTAACCCCTAAACCTGTAAGCTCTTTGTTATGTTTATTGTTTATTCCTGTCCGCCTTATCAATACTGTTCATCAACAGGATGACACCGGAGCAAGTAACCCGGTGGTTGAAGAGGTAATGTCACTTTCCTCCGACTCGGAGCCCTTGCCAAGGCTGAAAGTCCGAAAGGTAACCCGAAAAGTAAGATTTTTACATCCTTTAGCTTATCAAGATCCTCAATTTCTTTTGAAGCGACAGACTCATGAGAGCGGCGGCACACCCGGACCAACAAGGACGCTGACCTCTCTTCCGGCTTACCTGACGCGTCGAGGAAACGCCGGACCGAGGTGATCTCAAACTTGTACCCTTTTCATCCTTTGGCGGGTGTTATACGTCAACCGCTCAACTCTTCTGACTCAAATTATCAAGAAACTTCCCCCTCTTCTGGCGACTCTATGCAGTCGAACCTGCCGGCTTTCAAGACCATGCCCGGGTAATGTTGATCATCTCATGTTGTACTTGTCTTTACTTACACTTTTGTACTTAACCTTTTTGTCTTTTCAGTGCCCAGGCAAAACTCAGCAAAAGGGCGAAGAAGAACGAGCCGGTCGAAGAGCCGGACTTGCCTGAACCGGAAGTAGCCGCTCAAGAACCGCTAGCTGCCTCTGCTCCTGAAGCCACTGCTCCAACCGACAAGCCAATAGCAAAAGCTTCTGCTAACCCGGAGGCCTCCAACTCGGCTCAACCAGCAGATGACCCGGACGTGGTAATCACCCGGACGGAATTTGTTGAGCCGGGGAGACCTATTGCGCTGGCCAAGTGCTCCGCCAAGGGGGAGTTGCTACAGCCCCGCCGGGTTAATCTGGACCTCACCGACTACGCCAACCTGAACATCGGAGAGATCGTCTCCGGCTACGTCAGCCAAGTGCACAAGAGCCGGGACCTAGAGATTGCCATGGTGAACCAGATTCAGCAGAAGTCTGAGGTATCATTCTTCTGTCTTCTTACTTACTGCATAGTTATCTTGTCATCCTTACCATACTCTAGCCCCCAAGTCTGCTACTCATGGTAGAATGTGTTGTAGACTTAAGTCCCGGCTTACTCGCTTGAACCGGCAGTTTGTAAATAGAAACGTGCAATATGCATTAGCCCCCAAGTGCCAAGTGTCTTTGCTTGGAAAGCGCTTGGGACTTTTAAAATTGTATAATAACTGTTCATCCTATGACCCGGAATTTATGCAGGCTGCTGGCAAGAAGTTTGAAGCTGACATCTCTGATCTTAAGACCCGTCTGAAGACGCAAGAAACTGAGACCCGGAAAGCAAATGCCAAATTTGTGTCCAGTATTGCTGCGCAAGAAAAGCTGAAGACGGACTTTGACGCTGAACGGAAAGCCTGGGCCGAAGAGAAGGCTACTCTGGTGAACCGGGCCGAACAGGCGGAGAAGGCTCTGTCAGAGAAGACCGTCGAACTCTCCGGTTTAAAGCGCCAAGTGTCCCAGATGGTTGCCGCAATCTTCGGTAAGTCATTTCACCGGCTTTCATCAAGTTTAGAATCTTTATATCTAATAACTCATCCTTGTCGGCGGCTTATCTTATTCTGTTAAACAGGTCCCAGAAGCGCCAACCTCAACCAAAGTGTGGTAACCAAGTTGAAGGCCGTGTACACCCTGGTGGAGCAACTCTACACCGGGTCACAGCGTGCTTTGGCTGTGGTGGCCCTATCCAATGAGGTGCCGACTCACCTGGCAGAAGTTCTTCGCCGGCTCGCTGTTCTTCCGCAACGTATCCAAGAGCTGCGACAGGCCTCTGCAAGAGCCAGAGCCATAGCTGCTCTAAGCCGGGCCAAGGCGTTCCTTCCAGAACTAGACCCGGCGGACATCGCTCTAGGCTATCCCAGTTTGAAGGAAGACGGCACCGCCTTCAACCAAAAAGACTTCGCAGCCTGCGTGAAGATCGTACGCCCAGTGGCCACTCTGATTGGCAATGATACAGATCTGACTAAGTACCAGCCGGGTTACGACGCAGAGAATCAGAGGATCCCCACTCCGCGCTATGAAGCCCTCAGCTTAGTCCCGCCGACTCGTAAGCACACTTTTGCCCCGGAGATTGACCCGGCCGGGTTAATTGACGAGGAAGCGCAATTTGAAGCTCTGAGCGGCATTGACTAGAAGTCGTCAACTTTCCAGGTCTTGGGAACAGCCGGAGGAGAGGAGAGGGATGAGCCGGAGACTTCAACCCAGCAAGCGTCGTAACTCTGTAGACGGTTTATGGGAAACAATGCTTCACCCTTTTAGACTCAATGAGTCTTGTAATAGAATAGGATCAACACTTTAACTGTGACGTGCCATCGTGCACGTGTTGAATGCTGAATTCTTATGAAAGTTGCTTCCTTATATGTCTCCGGGTTACAGTTGATCAGTCATGTTCCTTAAGCTTAAATAATTGTCTTTAACTATCCTGCATAAAAAGACAAATCACAAGCCTCGAGGCGGATTACCGCATGGAGAATCATAGTCTTATGCATATAACCCGGAATATGAATCACAAAAGACTGGTCCTCAATTATATCCTTGATATAACCGTAACAACACACTTACCAGCCTGCAAGCAACTTCCAGCTTTAGATAACCCGGACAATAGGGTTGGTACCTCAATTCTAGTTTACCAGTCGTGATAACGCCGATTGTATTCGACTAGCACTGTAAATCAAAGTTAAGCCGGCAAAGTGAGACCCGCCGTGCATACTTGAGATAATCAGAAGAACTTGCTATAAATCAGAAAAATGTAGGGGCTTCCGGTTCAAATACGGCCAGAGACCCGTCCCAAAGGGGTTATGCTAGGATTCGAATGCGATCATATAGCCCCCAGTGGGTGTGGCGATGCCAATCAAGAGGGTACCGACAGCTATGTTCTCTTTGGTTCGAATACGACCCATGTTTGAACAGGAAGCCCCCAAATGACTTTAAGAATTGTTTAACGACGCTGATTCGAATACGATCCACGTCGGTTCCCAAAGGGAGTTGAACTATGATTCAGATATGATCAGAGAGAACTCCTCAATGAGCTCGGCACTTTGCCAATCAAATGGGTATCGACAGCTATGTTCTCTTTGGTTCGAATACGACCTATGTTTGAACAGGAAGCCCCCAAGTGACCTTATTGCCTACGGCTAGATTCGAATACGATCATAAGCCGGATCCTCCTTCAAGCTATCATGTGATCTTGCAATGAAAATAACACGTGCACATTTGGAGGAGAAAAAAGGACAGAGGTCCTGCTTTATTGCTTATCATAATATATACATGGCTTAGGGAAATATGTACATTATGAGAGCCGGTGGCTCAAGTGTAGTAAGGCCGAAGCTGAGCTATATTCCACGGCCGACGGGTCTCTTCCTCCGACTTACGTGAATCTTTGTGCTCCCGAATGTCAATGAGGTAGTATGACCCGTTGTGCAAATTCTTGCTGACCACAAAAGGCCCTTCCCAAGGCGGGGATAGCTTGTGCGCATCTATTTGATCTTGGATGAGCCGGAGCACCAGATCGCCTTCCTGAAAGACCCGGGATTTAACCCGGCGACTATGATAACGGCGCAGGTCTTGCTGGTAAATCGCTGAGCGAGCTGCTGCCACATCACGCTGTTCGTCCAACAAGTCAAGAGCATCTTGGCGCGCCTGTTCATTATCCGCCTCAACATAAGCCGCCACTCGAGACGAGTCATGACGGATGTCACTGGGGAGGACTGCTTCTGCTCCATAAACCATGAAGAAAGGCGTGAAACCTGTAGACCTGTTAGGAGTAGTGTTGATGCTCCACAACACGGAGGGTAACTCCTCCACCCAACAACCCGGCGTCCGTTGCAAAGGGACCAAAAGCCGGGGCTTGATGCCCTTCAGAATCTCCTGATTAGCCCTCTCAGCTTGACCATTGGATTGAGGATGAGCCATTGATGAAACATCAAGTCGGATATGCTCTCGTTGACAAAATTCCTCCATGGCGCCTTTGGATAGGTTGGTACCATTGTCAGTTATAAATCTGTGCAGAAAGCCAAAGCGAAAAATCACCCTTTTCATAAATTGAACCGCCGTGGCTGCATCACACTTGCTAACTGGCTCCGCTTCAACCCACTTGGTAAATTTGTCAACTGCCACCAAGAGGTGGGTCTTCTTATTCTTGGACCTTTTAAAAGGCCCAACCATATCAAGCCCCCAGACCGCAAAGGGCCAAGTAATTGGGATCATCCTTAGCTCCTAAGCCGGCACATGAGCCCGTCGCGAGAACCTTTGGCAACCGTCACATTTACTGACCAAGTCCTCCGCATCAGCATGAGCCGTCAGCAAATAAAAACCATGACGAAAAGCCTTGGCCACAAGAGACTTTGAGCCGGCGTGATGGCCACAATCCCCTTCATGAATCTCACGCAAGATCTCTTGACCTTCCTCCGGGGAGACACAATGCTGGAACGCTCCCGTAACACTGCGGTGATGCAACTCACCATTGATAACAATCATCGACTTAGACCGCCGGGCTATTTGTCTGGCCAAAGTTTCATCCTCAGGAAAATCTCCCCGGGTTATGTAAGCCAAATAGGGCACTGTCCAGTCTGGTATGATGTGGAGAGCCGCCACCAGTCGTGCCTCCGGGTCAGGGACAGCCAAGTCTTCCTCTGTAGGCAACTTAACAGAGGGGTTATACAGGACGTCCAGGAAAGTATTAGGCGGCACCGGTTTTCGCTGAGAGCCCAGCCGGCTTAAAGCGTCAGCCGCCTCGTTCTTCCTGCGATCGATGTGCTCTACTTGGTAACCCTGAAAGTGCCCAGCAATGGCATCAACTTCGCGGCGATAAGCCGCCATGAGAGGGTCTTTGGAGTCCCACTTTCCTGATACTTGTTGAGCCACCAAGTCTGAGTCGCTGAAGCACCTCACCCGGCTCAAGCTCATCTCCTTAGCCATCCGAAGATCGTGGAGCAAGGCCTCGTACTCAGCTGCATTGTTGGTGCAAGGAAACATCAATTGTAGCACACATAATGGAACTTGTCACCTTTAGGGGAAGCCAATACGACTCCAGCCCCCGAGTCCTCCAATTGCCTGGACCCATCAAAGTGAATAGTCCAATAAGTGTTATCCGGTTTTTGTTCGGGCACTTGTAGCTCTGTCCAATCATTGATGAAATCCACCAAAGCTTGAGATTTAACAGCAGTGCGTGGCACATACCTCAGACCATGAGGCCCGAGCTCTATAGCCCACTTAGCCACTCTCCCTGTGGCCTCCCTATTCTGAATGATATCTCCAAGGGGGGCAGAACTGACCACAGTGATGGGGTGACCCTGGAAATAATGCTTAAGCTTCCGGCTTGCCATGAACACACCATAAACAAGTTTCTGCCAATGCGGATACCGCTGCTTGGACTCAATGAGCACCTCGCTGACATAATAAACCGGCCGCTGAACCGGATGCTCCTTACCCTCCTCCTTGCGCTCCACCACCACAGCCACACTGACGGCTCGTGTGTTAGCCGCCACATACAGTAATAAAGGCTCCTTATCAACCGGAGCAACAAGGACTGGGGGCTCTGCCAGCTGCCTCTTCAACTCCTCAAAAGCAGTATCAGCTGCATCATTCCAGACAAAGTCATCAGTTTTCTTCATCAACTGATATAATGGCATGGGCTTCTCACCCAAACGGCTTATAAACCGGCTTAAAGCAGCGATGCGGCCCGCCAAGCGCTGGACGTCATTTATACACGCCGGCTTAGCCAGGGAGGTGATGGCCTTGATCTTCTCCGGGTTAGCTTCAATACCTCTGTTAGAAACCAAGAAACCCAAGAGTTTGCCTGCAGGAACACCAAAAACACATTTGGCCGGGTTAAGCATCATCTTGTAGACCCGGAGATTATCAAAGGTTTCCTTCAGATCATCTATCAAGGTTTCCTCCTTCCTAGATTTAACCACAATATCGTCCACATAAGCATGAACATTGCGCCCAATCTGATTATGAAGACAGTTCTGCACGCAACGCTGATAAGTCGCCTGTGCACTCTTGAGTCCAAAGGGCATAGACACATAGCAGAAGGCTCCAAAGGGAGTGATGAACGCCGTCTTCTCCTGGTCCTTAACTGCCATCTTAATCTGATGATATCCAGAATAAGCATCCAAGAAACTCAAACGCTCACAACCCGCCGTAGCATCAATGATTTGATCAATACGGGGAAGGGCAAAAGGATCAGCCGGACACGCTTTGTTCAAGTCCGTGTAGTCCACACACATCCGCCAGGTGCCGTTCTTCTTGAGCACGAGCACCGGGTTAGCTAACCACTCTGGGTGAAAGACTTCAACGATGAATCTGGCCGCCAAGAGCCGGGCCACCTCTTCACCAATAGCTTTCCACCTCTCTTCATTAAACCGCCGAAGGAATTGCCTGACTGGCTTAAATTTCGGATCAACATTGAGAGTGTGCTCAGCGAGTTCTCTAGGTACACCTGGCATGTCAGAAGGCTTCCATGCAAAAATGTCCCTATTCTCACGGATGAACTCGATGAGTGCGCTTTCCTATTTTGGATCCAGATTGGCACTGATGCTAAACTGCTGAGATGAATCACCTGGAACGAAATCAACAAGTTTAGTCTCATCAGCCGACTTAAATTTCATTGCCGGCTCATGCTCCGTAGTCGGCTTTTTCAGAGAGGTCATATCTGTTGGGTCAACATTGTCCTTGTAAAACTTCAACTCTTCCGTTGCACAAACAGATTCTGCATAAGCCGCATCGCCTTCCTCACACTCCAAGGCTACCTTCCGGCTACCGTGAACCGTAATGGTCCCATTATGACCCGGCATCTTGAGCTATAAATACACGTAACACGGCCGTACCATGAACTTGGCGTAAGCTGGAAGCCCAAATATGGCATGGTACGGACTTCTTATCTTGACCACCTCAAAGGTCAATTTTTCCACCCTGTAGTTGTGCTCATCTCCAAAGGCCACTTCCAACTCGATCTTGCCAACTGGATAAGCCGACTTCCCAGGTACCACACCATGGAAAATAGTGTTTGACTGGCTGAGGTTCTTATCAATCAACCCCATACGACGGAACGTCTCATAATAGAGGATGTTGATGCTGCTGCCTCCATCCATGAGCACCTTAGTGAACTTATATCCTCCCACCTGAGGAGCCACCACCAAGGCCAAGTGACCCGGATTATCCACCCGGGGAGGGTGATCCTCCCTACTCCACACTATAGGCTGCTCAGACCACCGCAAGTAGCATGGAACCGCCGGCTCAACAGCATTCACAGCCCTCTTATGAAGCTTCTGATCCCGCTTACACAGACTGGTGGTAAACACATGATACTGTCCACCGCTAAGCTGCTTTGGATTAGTCTGATAGCCCCCTGCTGCTGTTGATGACCTTGACCAGACTACTGATTGAAGCCCCCTTGACCGTTCTGAGGATGAGAAGTTGAGCCGCCGCCCGGGCCATGAAAGCCGCCGGCGTCTGAACCACCGCCCGGGCCATTGTTGCCGTTAAAGGCGTTGGAATTCTTAAAGGCCTTCATGATTGCACAATCCTTCCATAGATGAGTAGCCGGCTTCTCTCTAGAGCCATGCCTTGGACAAGGCTCATTCAACAATTGCTCCAGCGTTGGACCTGACCCGCCACCTCGGGGAGGGGGCCTCCCCTTGTGTCTCTGGCTATTGCCCTATGAGCTGGCATTGGCTACGAACTCTAGGCTGCCATCGGGCTTGCGCTTGCCACCTCCTTGGTTCCCCGGGTTATGCTGATGACCCTTGCCATTGCCATTCTTCTTTCCCTTCCCTGTCCTTTCATCATCTGAAGCGGGATCCTTGGTACCATCAGAATCGGTGTACTTGACGAGAGCCGCCATCAGTGTACCCATATCATTGCAGTCGCGTTTAAGCCGCCCGAGTTTCATCTTCAGGGGCACGAAACGACAATTCTGTTCCAACATTAAGACTGTAGAGCCGGCATCCATCTTATCAGATGAATGTATTATTTCCTTAACCCGGCGAACCCAATGTGTCGTAGACTCACCCTCCTGCTGCTTACAGTTAGTCAAATCCACAATTGACATAGACTGCCTACAGGTATCCTTGAAATTTTGAATGAACCGGGCTTTTAGCTCAGCCCAAGACCCGATGGAATTCGGTGGTAGCCCTTTCAACCAAGTGCGGGCAGTCCCATCTAACATCATGGTGAAGTACTTGGCCATTGCCGCTTCACTGACTTCCAGCAGTTCCATGGCCATCTCGTAACTCTCGATCCAGGCTACGGGTTGTAAGTCAGCTGTGTAATTAGGCACCTTCCTAGGGCCTTTGAAGCCCTTGGGTAATGCTCATTGCGGAGAGCCGGCACCAAGCAAGGGACACCTCCAGTCCTGGTAGGGATACCCACGTCGACAGAAGCCGTCGGATAAGCCGGGGGAGTCTGGTAAGCCGTCAACTGAGGCACCTGCTCCGCCTCTTGCCGCACTCTGTCTTGGTCTGCTGCATGAAAGGCTCTGTTATGAGCCGGGCCATGGCCAGGGGGCGGGTCATGGCGTCGGACGTTACTTGAACCGGTCGCTGAGACCATGTGTCTGTTGTAACTCGGGCTCCGGCCTGGATGAGGGGTCGAGTGAATCCTATCCCGGCTGTAGGAGTACGCCTCTTGCTGCGCCAGCGCTGTCTGAAGGAGTTCCCTGACCCGGCGGGTTTCAACAGCCGTCGGAGAGTCGCCGTCAATTGGGAGGGCCGCCAGCCGCGCTGCTGCGGCTACCATGTTCTCCAGCGGGTTAGCATAATGACCTGGTGGTATTGGCACATACTGAGGCGGGGCAGGGATCCCCCAAGGGGGCCCCATCACTTGCGGCTGAATAGGGTTCCCAGGCCCGGGCACTATGATCCCCGGCGGGTTACTAGACCCTGCACCTGGCGTGTTGAAGAGGTTTCGTGGATCGTAGACCGGAGGGAGTCGAGATTGGGCCTTTTGATGCCTCCTTCTCATGACCTCATTGGACGCGTTCTGATCCATCGTGAGCCGGAAGGACTGTGCCTGAATCAACTGAGCTTGGGCGTCGAGAGCCGCCCTCTCCGCAGCCATCCTGATCCCTTCCGCTGCCAGATCCTCCTTAGCTTTCACTAGATCCAACTTTAACTGTGCCACCTCCGCATCATGCTAAGCTTGATCCATCGGGTCAACCGCGGCGGTCAACAGGGTCGTCATCTTGTCCGTGAGATCCATCAGCACCTAAGCCGGCGAGGGCACCGGGTTTCCCGCTCCAGCAGCAGGGTTCTGAACAGGCTGCGCACCAGCCATGAAGATTCCAACCCGGCTTGGCGGCTCAAACGGGTCCGGAATACTGTCACCATCGGAACAACCCATGAGCCTGCCATCCTGAAGTTGATACAACGAGTTTGACTCATCGGTGGACGACTCGCCGTCAGAGCCGGCGGCCGTCTCATCACCAGATCCAGATCTATCGGAGAGCCCTCCATGGATACATCCCACGAAGGCATGCTTTAAGGCGGGCAGGGCCCGGGCGGGTCGTGCACGCTGAGCCGTCTCGATGAGATCGGTGCTGAGATCCGGCTCAGGGCCCGGCTCACCAATCTTGCCAACGAAAACATGAATTCCGCCGAAGGGGACCCGGTACCCGTACTCAATTGAGCCGGCGTCGGGGCCCCAGTTTGCATCGTCGATGTAGAGCTTGCCGCGACGACTCTTGGTCATCCGGCCCACAACGTATCCCTTGAGCCCTTCGAAGCTGCCCTTCAAGAACTCAAATCCACCGTGCGCTGGCCCCACGGTGGGCGCCAACTGTCGTGGAATTGTCACGGCAGATGTCCTCAAGCTAGGACTTAGTCGTGGAGCCATCGCCACTAGGAAGCTTGAAGGGGTTAACGGGACAAGGAACACGAGGGTTTATACTGGTTCGGCCCCTTACGGTGAAGGTAAAAGCCTACGTCCAGTTGAGGTGGTATTGATTAGGGTTTCGATGACCAGGGAGCTTAACTGCTATGCCTGGCTCTCGATGAGGTCTTTCTTGTCCCTAAACCGCTGCCGGGTCGTCCCTTTATATAGGGAGGCTGACGCCCTAGCAGCTCTCAGAGTCCCGGCCGGCTCATAAGAGTATCCGGCTCGGACTCTCAACTATTCTTGCCTTACACTACAAGTTTTACCATAATGATGATTGTAACTACGGGCCTTAAGCCATATCCGGGTCTTAAGCCCATCTTTGGCCCACCGTCTTCAAGCTTGGCGCCGGGCTTCTGGCGATGACCATTATGAGTAACCCGGCCCCTCCTGGCGGGTGACTCTAAGGTATATCTCCTCAACAAGAATACCAACGACCAGCTGGTCTCCTCCAACCTCTTGCTATACCAGAATAGAAGTTTGATCATATCGAAATGGACTTCGTGACTGGTTTTCCCAAGTCCAAGCGCGGAAATGATGCTATCTTCGTTGTCATCGACAAGCTTACTAAAGTGGCTCATTTCCTTCCAATCAAAGAATCTATCACAGCAGCTCAGTTGGCAGAGCTATACACCTCCAGGATTGTCTCCTTGCACGGCATTCCACAATTGATTTCTTCAGATCATGGAAGCATCTTCACTTCTAAGTTTTGGGACTCCTTCCAGAAGGCCATGGGCACCAACATTCGCTTCAGCATAGCTTTCCATCCTCAAACTAGTGGCCAAGTCGAGCGAGTCAATCAAATCCTTGAAGATATGCTCAGGGCTTGTGTCATTTCCTTTGGCATGAAGTGGGAAGATTGTCTTCCATATGCCGAATTCTCCTACAACAACAGATTCCAAGCGAGTTTGGGCAAGGCCCCATTCGAGATTCTATATGGCAGAAAGTGTTGTACTCCTCTCAATTGGTCAGAAACTGGTGAACGCCAACTTCTTGGCAATGACTTAATCACAGAGGCTGAAGAAATGTGTAAAGTCATCCGTGAAAATCTCAAAGCCGCGCAATCGTGCCAGAAGAGTTACTATGATAGCAAGCACCGTGACTTGGCTTTCGAGATCGGAGACCATGTCTACCTCCGCGTCTCTCCAATGAAAGGCACTCGTTGCTTCGGTATCAAAGGGAAGCTTGCCCCTAGATACGTGGGTCCTTTCAAGATCATTGGCAAAAGAGTCGACCTCGCCTATCAACTTGAGCTTCCCTCCAACTTCGCGAACGTGCACGATGTGTTCCACGTGTCACAGCTTCGCAAGTGCTTTAAGACTCCTGAGCGCACCATCAACTTAGAAGAGATTGGCCTCCAAGAAGATCTGTCTTATCATGAGCACCCCGTTGCTATTCTTGAAGAAACTGAGCGCAAGACTCGCAACAAGTCAATCAAATTCCTGAAAGTGAAGTGGTCGCACCATTCCGACCGAGAAGCCACCTGGGAACGCGAGGACCACCTCCGTTCCGAATATCCGGAGTTCTTTCAGTCCTAGATCTCGGGATGAGATCCTCTCGTAGTGGTGGAGTGTTGTAACACCCCGGATGTAACTTTCCATATTTGTAACTCCAAGTCTTGCCATTTTCGGCTATGTATTATGATATTCCCTCCGTGGTTGGGTTTTGTCTTTCATTTTGCATCTTGTTCCTGTCATGCATTTCATATCATGTCATCATGTGCATCTCATTTGCATACGTGTTCGTCTCATGCATCCGAGCATTTTCCCCGTTGTCCATTTTGCAATCCGACACTCCCACATGCACCAGCGCACCCCTCTTGTTTCTTTTCGTGAGCGGGTGTTAAACGTTCTCGGAATGGACCGAGGTTTGTCAAGTGGCCTAGATACACCACCGGTAGACCACCTGTCAAGTTTCGTTCCATCTGGAGGTCGTTTGATGCTCCAACGGTTAACCGGGTAACCGCAAAGTCCTTTTGTGTGTTGCAGCAAACCCCCCCTCCAAACAGCCCAATAACCCATCTAAGTCCCCTCCATGCTCTCGGGTGTTCGATCACGATCGTGTGGGCGAAAACCGTGCCTCATTTGGACTCTCCTAGCTCCCTATGCCTATATAAACACCTCCCCCTCCAAAATTTCGGGTCCAAACCCTAGTCTCCCCTTCCCTCGCGCCGCCGGACACGTCCGGCCCGAGCCGGACGAAACGCCGCCGCCGCCCCGAGCCAACGGGCGCGCGCCATGTC
>NC_057799.1:402608233-402610529 GCF_018294505.1 Triticum aestivum
CGCGGCTCCCGCCGCCGCCCGCCGTCTCCGCTCATCCGTGGTCGCGTCCGCCGTCCGCCGACGTCCGCCGGCCTCGCCCGTCCCCGCAACTCCAGCCGGCCACCCTCTTCCCCTCCTTTCCCGGCGAGCAGTAGGCCCGCCTCGGCCCGCGCCAGATCCGATCTGGGGGAGGTTGACTTTTTCCCTCCCTCCGATTTTCTCCAAGTCCCGTAATATTTGCAATATGTGGCTCTGTCCATTGCATCATAACTCCGTGACCATAGCTCCGTTTCGTTCATGTGATATATCGAAATGTTCGCCTCGAGATGCTCTTCATTTTGTTCCAGTGTGCCATGCTCGTTTGAGTCCATCTTTATGCCCAAATATCTGGTGCAAGAGTGCTATATGATGTTTACTGCTGTTACCTATCAGAACTTGGTGATTTGTTATTTTTGTTGCAATTGATGTGTGCATTTTATGGGCATGAGCTCTACAGGTGTTTTGATCTATGCCATGCCATCTTTACAGGGGTGTATGCCATGTATTTTTGTGATCTATGTGGTGACTAGCACAAGCATGCAAACTAGGCTTCGTGATGTTTCTGTTTTCAGGGACAAGATTTTTGCCAAGTCGGTTACTACTGTTATTTTGTTGCTATGTATCCATGTGGCTACGGAGAGATCCATGCTTCTTTTGGGCATGTTCAGTAAGGATGTTCTGTATATATAGTTGTACTCTATCTATCCGTGCCCCTGTTTGCAATTATGGAGTTCGCTAGCATGTCTTAATCTTGCTCTACGTTTGCTATAAAATATTTCTGGCAGAATGTTAACATGAGATTCAATTTTGCCAAGGTTGGTGTAGTTGATCCCCACATGCTATGAACTTGCTCTTGCCATGGTTAGCTTCTTAAACATGCCATCTTGCTGTAGGTATGATTTTGTTGTCATGAATAGCTTTTTGATGAGTGAATCAAGCTCACCAAGATGCCTTCATAATGCTGTTAATGCCATGCTCTGTTTTCTGCTAAGTCTGAAACCTGTTAACGAAACTTGCTATGTTTACATGGGTGCCATCATATCTTCTGATCCTTTTTGGCTCATGGTCAGTAAGGGACTTTTGTTCTAGGCATTTAGTAGATTCATGCCATGCCTTGTTTTGCTATGTTAAGTTCCTGTAGCATATTGATTTCTTGCTCTGAACATTGCTACCTGATGCTGTTTATGCCATGTCCAGTATTTTCACCAAGTCTGTGAACCTGATATCTTTTGCACTTTTGCCATGCTTGTTTGAACCTGTTATTGTGTGATCTAGCCGTAGCTTAGTGTTCATCTTTTGTGAAGCATCTCCTGTAGATTACTGCCATATGCTTTGTTGCTATGTTGGGGTGTTGTAGCATAGTTACTTGATGTATTCTAAGTGCTATCATGCTGTTAATCGCAGAATCGTGTCATTCTTGTTTTGCTTGCCATTTGCAAACCGTGCATCCGTTTCCGGTGATCTTTATATCGATATCGACCGAAATCATCTCATCTTTCCAGTGGCATACTTGGTTTGCCAAGTTACTGCCTTGTTCGTTCTTTCTCTTCCGGAGCACGCATACGCATCGCATATCATATCTCGCATATCATGCATCTATTGCATCATGTTGCTTGTGCATTTCTCGTGATTGATTGTGGTTCCATTGCTTGTGTTCTTGCTGTGGGTAGAGCCGGGAGACGATTTCGTGAACGAGGAGCCTGTTGCGTACGCTTACGAGGATCAAGCTTTCGACAACTCTGAGAACCTTGCAGGCAAGATGACCATACCCTCGAAATCACTTCTATCTTTGTTTTGCTAGTTGTTCGTTCTATTGCCATGCTGCGTTACCTACCACTTGCTATATCATGCCTCCCATATTGCCATGTCAAGCCTCTAACCATCCTTTCCTAGCAAACCGTTGTTTGGCTAAGTTACCGCTTTTGCTCAGCCCTTCTTATAGCGTTGCTAGTTGCAGGTGAAGTTGAAGTTGGTTCCATGTTGGAACATGGATATTTTTTGAAATCTCTTATTTAATTAATGCATCTATATATTTGGTAAAGGGTGGAAGGCTCGGCCTTATGCCTGGTGTTTTGTTCCACTCTTGCCGCCCTAGTTTCCGTCATACCGGTGTTATGTTCCTTGAGTTTTGCGTTCCTTACGAGGTTGGGTGATTTATGGGACCCCCTTGACAGTTCGCCTTGAATAAAACTCCTCCAGCAAGACCCAACCTTGGTTTTACCATTTGCCACCTAAGCCTTTTCCCTTGGGTTTTCGCGAGCCCGAGGGTCATCTTTAT